>NW_024070210.1:94057840-94167271 GCF_014754425.2 Oryx dammah
GACACGACTGAGCGACTGAACTGAACTGAACTGATGCAGAAGCAGCCTGTCATATTGGAGTCTTCCTCTTACTGGGCAGGTGGAGCTCACTTGGCTTTGTTTTAAATGAGTTTGAATTTAAAACTTTGTAACAGGCTGAAATCAAATTATAAAAATCTAGTCACTTCATTTAAAAATAATAATTGGTAATTTTCGGATGTTGCTAGGCACCCATATTTGGAGAAGGAAATGGCAACCCACTCTAGTATTTCTTGTCTGGAGAATTCCATGGACAGAGGAGCCTGGTGGGCTCCAGTCAGTCCACAGTGTTGCAGTCGGACACGGCTGAGCGATTATCACTGACTCACTCACTCAGGCACCCATATTATTACAAAAATTAATAAAGGGAAAAAAATAAAGCATTTAACCTGCCTTTCCTACACAATCTGTATTCCAGGGTAACCAAAGAGTTGATGGGGGGAGTGGGGGGAGAAGAAATACAAGATACATCAATTATTAATAAATCAGCTGATGATTAAAAACTCCTTATTAATATTTTTGCTTTTGCCTACTTAAGGCGACTTTGGGGGGAAGTGGGTGTGAAAAAGGCAGCAATTGGTGGACTCAAAAGCACTCTTCGGGGCTAAGATCACATTCTGGCTTCAGAAAAGTCTGTCAGAGGCGACAGTTCCTTCCGGGGTCTGCGTCTCACAAGCCCGGAGATGGCGCTGCACGGGGACCTGACCCAGCTCTCCCGCTCTGGCGGCAGCGTTAGGCGGGCTCGGCCTGCGGTCTGTCTGCGGCAACGCATCCTGTCTGATCCCGGAGGCCGCAGCTGCAGTCCCTTGACCGCTGGGCCCCAAAGCAAAGGTGCGGAAAGCGGGTGCGGTAGCAAGCCACTCCCTAGCTCATCGAGAAACCCTGGGTCCTCTCGCGCTAGCTCGGCGCCTTCCGCCACTACCGGGGCGAGGCGGGGCGGGGCGGGGCGAGGCGGGGCGGGGCGGGGCGGGGCCAACGTGCGGCGCGCGGCTCCCCCTGTAGGCGGCGCGCGACTCCCCCTGCCAGCCGCGTGAGGCGCCCCCTGCCGGCCGCGTGCGATCACACCGCGGCGCTCGCCCGCCTCCCTCACTACGCACTCGCGGCCTAAGGCGCTGCAGTCGCAGAACAGGCCCGTCTCCCGCCAAGAATGTTATTAACTCATAATTTCTCCTGGCCCTCAGAGCAATCTTTGTTTTGTGATTTTTACTTTTTTTAATTAACATTTTTTTTGTTTGTTTTGCGGAAATGGAGGAGTTGGAGAAGGAGGATAAGAAAGACTCCGAGTGCGACGTGGAGATGGAAGAAGGCTCCCAGGCCGCAGACTGGGACAGCGATGAAACGGTGGTAGAGGGGTCCGTGACGGAGAGCGACCCTGAGGAGGAGGCGCTGCCCGGGAGAAGGTGAGCGCCCTTGGGCTGGGGCCCTGGCGGCGGGTGGCCCTCGGAGATTTGAGGGGGAGGTGTGCCCAGCCAGACTGCGTGCAGGCCCGAGTAGGGCCTGTGGGGCGCCCAGGCCTGAGCTAAGAACTTTGTAGGTAAAGACCCGCAAAGCCTCCCCATACCCCCCACCTAGGACCGAATGAGCTTTATAGTTAACTGGCACTGGAAGAAAAGAAAGTGAAGTCGCTCAGTCGTGTCTCTTTGCGACCCTGTGGACTGTAGCCTACCAGGTACCTTTGTCCATGGGATTCTCCAGGCAAGAATACTGGAGTGGGTTACCGTTTCCTTCTCCAGGGGATCTTCCCAAACCCAGGGATCGAACCCGGGTCTCCTGCTTTGGAGGCAGACGCTTTAACCTCTGAGCCACCATTATGGCATTTTAAAAAAGCCCGCTTTCTTAGTCTGCGGCTCTTTTGTACAGGTACAAAAGTATTGGGTCTAAACCCTTCATGCGTTACGCTTCAAGCGACTCCTAACTCAGGTGTAAGGGGCAGTTCCTATACTTTCCAGAAACGATCGTGTGATGGGGGAACTGGCTACTGCCAAAGTGGAGATGGATAGCTTTATAAGAATCAAGAGAAGATGGTAGTTCTTTCATCAAAACATAGCTAGTTCTCTGTGCTGGACACGGGGAGAAGATACAAGAGAAGAGGCCACTGCCTTTGAGAAACCTACAGGCCAGGAAAGCCATAAACAGATCATTTCAATATTGTGTGGCAAGTTCAGGGTTGGGGGTAGGTGCAGGCTGGTTTAGGAGCTCAGAGGGGGTTGACTTCTGTAATTTATTTATGTTTGGTTCCCTTGAGTTGCTGCACATATGCTTTCTCCAGTTGCAGTCACTGGGGAGCTACTCTTTGTTGGGGTGCACGGGCTTCCTCATCATGGTGGCTTCTCCTGTTGAGCGTAGGCTGTTGGCACACCGGCGCCGGCTCAGTAGTTGTGGCAGGGGGCTAGCTGCCCCTTGGCATATGAAATCTTCTTAGACCAGGGATCAAACCCGTGTCTCCTGCATTGACAGGTGGATTCCCATCTGCTATACAGGGTTGGCTTCTGAGTAGAGGCATGAAGGTGGATAGGAGTTAAGTCAGATGGAGAAGTTTTCAGGCCAAGGGAATTGCCTGGGTAAAGGTGTCGTGGTGGGACGTAGCAATGTGTTATATGTGCTGGAACGTGCAAACAGTTAAGTATTACTGACATGTTAAATGTCGTGATAGGTGTGGTGAAAGATGAGGTTGGAGAGAAAGGTAGGATAAGGTCATGTAAGGCTTCTTATAGCTTGTATGAGTCTGTAAGATCTTAAGTGGAGGAGTAACATAATCAGATTTTCATTCACTCATGCATGCCCTGGATTTGTAAATTCCAATGAAAAGTCTTTTATTTCTTTAAATCACTTCAGAATCCTGTTAAAAGGTGGATTCCAATTTCAGGAGTTCTAGAGTGGGGTTTGAGATTCTGCATTTCTCACAAGTGTCTGGGTTAAAGTTGATACTGTTAGAGCATGGGTTACCTTTTGCAAAGTGCGGCCATTCAGGTTAGCTTTTGGGATCAAAGCAGTAACAGACTGGGATGATGAAAACTCAGCTAGGCAGAAACAGTGGGAACAGAGGCAAAAGGACAAATCTGAGAAATCTTTAGAAAGTAAATTTGGTAGGAAATGGTGATTGACGTGATATGGAGGATGAGAGCTGGGCGGCAGTATAGGATGGTATTCAGATTTCTGGTTCTTTTATATATACAGACAGTAACATTTGCTCTTAATGGTATGTGGGGACCATTTTGACTAGTACGTGATGTCATAATAATTATTACACTCAAGATCCAGAACAGTTCTGTTACTTAAAAAAAAACCAAATCCTCCTTTGTGCTCCCTGTCCCTTGTAGTCAAGCACCTCCTTCCCCATTTAAATGACATTTTCCATCTGTGTAATATATCATCTTTTAAAAATCTGTCTGCTTCCATTCCTTCCATCTTTGGTTTTTAGAAGTTTGATTATGACATGTCTGGTAATGATTTTCTCTGTGTTCTTCCTGTTTGGAGTTCCCTGAGTTTCTTGAATCTATAAACTTATATCTTTCACCAAACTTGGGAAGTTTTCTGTCATGATTTCTTCATATATTTTTTATGTACCATTCTTTTTCTTCTCTCTTTCTGGGATTTAAATGATGTGGATGCTAGACCTTCTGATAGTTTCCCAGATCCTTGAGGCTGTATTAACTTTTTTCATTTTTTTTCTCTCAGTTCTTCAGACTATATAATTTCTATTGCTTTGTGTTCAGATTCACTTAGCCTTTCCTATGTTATATCCATTCTGTTGTTGAGACCATCCAGTGAATTTTTAATTTCAGGTATTAGATAATCAGTTCAGTTCAGAAGCTCAGTTGTGACTGACTCTGTGACCCCATGGACCACAGCAAGCTGGGCTGTCACCAACTCCCGGAGCCTGCTCAAACTCATGTCATGTGATGCCATCCAACCATCTCATCCTCTGTCGACCCCTTTTCCTCCTGCCTTCAGTCTTTCTCAGCATCAGGGTCTTTTCCAATGAGTCAGTTCTTTGCAACAGGTGGCCAAAGTATTGGAACTTCAGCTTCAGCATTGGTCCTTCCAATGAATATTTAGGATTGACTGGTTGGATCTCCTTGCAGTCCAAGGGACTGTCAAGAGTCTTCCCCAACACTGCAGTTCAAAAGCATCAATTCTTTGGCACTCAGCTTTCTTTATCATCCAGCTCTCACTTTCATACATGACTACTGGGAAAACCATAGCTTCAATTAGACGGACCTTTGTCAGCAATTATATCTCCTAAAATTTCCATTGGATTCTCTTTTATAGTTTTTATTTCTGTGCTGAGAACTTCATTGTCATCCGTTGGATAAATGTTTACCTTTATCTCTTAGAGAATTATTTAAATAGCTGTTTTAAAATCTTTGTCTTATAATTCCAGCATCTGGACTGGACAGCCTGGGACATTCAAATCTGTTATCTTTTCTGTTTTTTAATTACAAAAGGAAATTTATTTCAAAAGCATAGGGGAACATTTACTTTTGAACAAAGTGATAAACAGGTGCCTTGCAAAAGAAAAAAATCCGTGGCATGAAGTTTTTCGTTCAAGTTTTTTAAGCAAAAATAATCTAAGTTGTGCACTATTGCTTTAAGAAAGGGAAGGGGAACAATGAGGTGGTAAGGGAAGGAACACAGTCAACTTAATATCAAACTTTAGAAAGTAAAGTCACTTTTCTTTCAAGAATTAGTCAGATTTTCCTTTTCGTTGCATGTTGAGTAATTCTGCATAATATTCTGTATATTTTGAATGTTATATTTTGTACTCTTGTTCCTGTTAAAATCTGCTAGAGGGTGTTGATTTTTGTTTGTTGTAAGAGACAGTTAGTCTGATTAGATCTGACTGCCCATTCTATTGCCTTCTGTGGGTGGTAGTTACATCAGTTCAATTTTCAAAGCCTTTATTATGCTGTCTGAGTCTGTCTGGCTCATGTACCATTCAGGGGTTAATTTGGAATTTGGGAAGTAGTTAATATCATAGTTCAATTCTCTAAGCCTTTATTATGCTTTTTTGAATCTCTTCTGCATGTGGACAGCTCAGAGTTGAGCCTAAGACTTGTTCAGTCGCTAAGTCATGTTGTGACTCTTTGAAGCCCTATGGACTGTAGCACATCAGCCTCCAAACTATCTTCCAGAGTTTGCTCAACTTCATGTCCATTAAGTCACTGATGCCATCCAGCCATCTCATCCTCTTTTGTCCCCTTCTCCTCCTTCCCTCAGTCTTTACCAGCATCAGGGTCTTTTCCAATGAGTCGGCTCTTCGCATCAGGTGGCCAAAGTGTTGGAGCTTCAGTTTCAGCATCAGTCCTTCCGATGGATATTCATAGTTGGATTTCCTTTAGGACTGACTGGTTTGATCTCCTTGCAGTCTAAGGGAATCTTCTCCAGCACCACAATTCAAAAGCATTAATTCTTCAGCATTCAGCCTTCTTTAGGGTCCAACTCTCACATCTGTGCATGACTATTGGAAAAATCATAGCTTTGAATATATGGACCTTTGTTGGCAAAGTGATGTTTCTGCTTTTTAATATACTGTCTAGGTGTGTCATAGCTTTCCTTCCAGGAGCAAGTATCTTTTAATTTCATGATTGCAGTCACCATCTGCAATGATTTTAGAGCCCAAGAAAATAAAATCTGTCACTGCTTCCACTTTTCCCCTTCTATTTGCCATAAAATGATAGGCCTGGATGCCATGATCTTCATTTTCTTAATGTTGAGTTTCAAGCCAGCTTTTTCATGCTCCTTTTTCACCCTCTTCAAGAGGCTGTTTAGTCCCTCTTCGCTTTCTGCCATTAGAGTGGAATCTTTTGCCTATCTAGGGCTGTTGGTATTTCTCCTGGCCATCTTGATTCCAGCTTGTGCTTCATCCAGCCTGGCATTTCTTATGATGTACTCTGCATATAAGATAAATAAGCAGGGTGGCAATATACAGCCTTGTTGTACTCCTTTCCCAATTTTGAACCAGCCCACTGTTCCATGTAAACTTTAACTTTTGCTGCTTGATCCTCATACAGATTTCTCTTGAGAAAAGTAAGGTACGATGGTCTGGTACTCCCATCTCTTTATGGATTGTCCACGGTTTGTTGAGATCCACAGAGTCAAAGCCTTAGTGTAGTCAATGAAGCAGAAGTAGATATTTTTCTTGACTTCCCTTGCTTTCTCTGTGATCCAATGAATAATGACAATTTGATCTCTGGTTCCTCTGCCTTTTCTAAACCCAGCTTGTACATCTGGAAGTTCTTGGTTCATGTATTATTGAAGCCTACCTTGAAGGATTTTGAGAATTATCTTGCTAGCATGTGGAATGAGCACAGTTGTTTGGTAGTTTGAACATTCTTTGGCATTGCCCATCTTTGGGATAGGAATGAAAACTGACCCTTTCCAGTCCTTTGGCCACTGCTGAGTTTTCCAAATTTGCTGGCATATTGAGTACAGTACTTTTAACAGTGTCATCTTTTAGGATTTTAAATAACTCAGCTGGAATTCCATCATTCCACTAGCTTTGTTCATAATAATGCTTCCTGAGGCCCACTTGACTTCACATGCCAGAGTGTCCAACTCTAGGCTAGTGACCACACCTTCGTGGTTACCCAGATCTTTAAGGCCTTTCTTTTATTGTTCTGTGTATTCTTGCCACCTCTTCTTAATCTCTGCTGCTTCTGTTAGGTTCTTACCATTTTTGTACATTATTGTGCCCATTTTTGTATGAAATGTTCCCTTGATATCTCCAGTTTTCTTGAAGAGATCTCTAGTCTTTCCCATTGTATTGTTTTCCTCTATCTCTTTGCATCGTTCCTTTAAGAATGCCTCAGACTTATGTTGGATCACATACAGAATTAGATGGTCCTCCTCCCTGCTTTCTTTTCTCCAGGATTTTCATGCACCCTCTCCTCCCTCTACCCCCACATGTGGGTTTATATGACCGGAAAGATGGATTTCTTTCAGTGTCAGCCTTTCATTGTAGTTTCCTGCAGCTGGGGCCATCTTCAGGGCAAAGTGTTAAAAAAAACAAGAGAGAAGAAAATAAGAGATTCTTTTCATACTCTTGGGATTATGGTTCCTCTAGGAGGAGAGAAACAGGTTTTCTCTTGAGTTTAAGTGTCCAAGCTACCATAGTTGGTAGCAGTATAGCTCTAAAGCTAAAAAGAGAAAACGGCAAAACTCAAGGATTTCCCCCACACCTTCTGGTGTTCAGGGGGCCCTTTCTCTAATTTTCTTGATAAAGCTAGGAAGGATTTCTTCTGAAGTTTTTGGTATCTGTGCCCACTGTGCAGTTCTAGGTTTAGGCTTTGGGTCAAAGCTGGAAACAAAGAAAAATAACAGCAAAAAACTGAACCAAAAAAACCCAAGCAAACCATGAGACTCACTTACTACAAGGTTGTTATTTAGCTTTTAGTTTCAGTCCCCAGTTTACCTGCTATTGTTTACTTTTCAGATTACTCAGATAGCTTTTAAGAAATATTCTACTAGAGTTTTTAGTTGTAATCACGGGAGAACTAGGCTATAGATGGCTCACTGTCATGGCTAACCAATCTTTTTTCCCCCTCTAATTCATTTTGAAATGATTCTCTGCAGTGCCATATAAACATCATTCTTTCAGACCTCATAGCTCAGGGTTAAAAATTAGTGTTCTTTTTATTGGTATGGAAATACAGTAAAGTCTAAGCATTGCTGGAGCTGAATGCCATTGCACTTTTCCCTCCTGCATCTTCTTTGCTTACTTGTATGCAATTTATTCTGTTTTTCATGCCCAAGCTTCCAACTTTGACCGACAAGAGAAAAATAGGTCTTAGAAGACCTGAGAACAGGCAAAACATACAGTTTCACATAGTTAAATAATCCTTAAATGTTGCAGCTATTAAGGTGCTTTTGCTAAAATCTGAGAAAGGATTTGACGACCAGTGGAATTACATAAAGCAAGGCCTTCAAAGAATGAGGATGCCATAACTGTGTCTGAAAAGTACTCTGAGAGCCTGGACTTGGTCCTAACCTTATGAAACTGGAAAATGCATCCAGTTTCTTTTATGGCTTGGTAGGTGTTGCTACTAATCTGTAAGAATTTAAATCGCTGACTAAAAAGATTTTGTTTGCTTGTTTTTTGTTTACTAAGAGGCAGGATTCATTCTCTATCTCGTCCTCTGTCCTCTGTTCTTGACAGAGGATGAGATGGTTGGAGGGGATCACTGATTCAATGGACGTGGATTTGAGCAAGCTCTGGGGGATGGTGAAGGACATGAATGCCTGGCGTGCTGCTCCATGGGGTTGCAGAGAGTTGGACACGACTAAGTGACTGAACAACAGCAAGGATTCATTTTTCTTATATGTGCCCTGAGAACCCTTTACCAATCATTAATTTCTGTCTCAGCCTCTGGTAAATATTTACTGCTCAACAACATTTAAAGAATACATCTCAAACTAATCCTGTTCAATAAATTTAAACAGAACCACTTTCTAGGATAGTTCATTATTATATAGATTTAGGTATATGTTCAGGTCAAATCATATTCTCTGAACATTATAAGTGCATTTAAAGGCTAATTGAATAAAATACCCTGCAAAATGAGTGTTCATTTTGTCCTTTAAGATAGACTAGCACTGTCCTCATGAATTGTCTAGATAAATACCTGTTATAAAGGATACAATTGCAGAAGGGAAAAATATAAAGCAAGATACAGTGAGACAATGAATAACTGGACTAAAATAGCTAAAGAAAGCAACATTTTGGGTCAGGATCTATATCAAAATAATGACTCCTCCAATGATTAAAACAGAATGGTGCCGAGTACCATTCTGAAAGCTGTTAACTCCGAGAGAAGAGATGGAGCAAGATTAGCTGCAGTAGTGGGCATCAGTCCCTCATGGCCAGCAGTCACTCTTGAGCTGATGCATGGTCATTGGCCTGCACACTCCCCTCTGGTGCCACTGGTCGAAGGACTTCATCCTCACTCCACACAGGACACATAGAGCAGTGGGGTTGGCCAACTACTGTATGACACACACTTTTCAACAGAACAGAGGAGTACACGCTGAGGCTAAACAGGGAAGTGTATTCCCACACAAGGTGGTAAGTCCAGTACAGGCTGGGAGGACTCTGTCTTTTAGTGGGAAAATGTTCCAGACCCAAGGCCTAGGAGGAGTGAAAGATGGTATGTGCGTGCCTGCCTTTCTCAACACATTCTTTGTTATCTCCTGTAGAAAGTACACATATTGCCTCCTCAGTTGAACCAGATCAAACTTCTCGATCTAATAACTGGTTTTCAGGAAATATACAGGACAGACGAACACGTGAAATGACATGCAGTCTTCAAATCCTAAATGTGGGAAACTATATGGGAAAAACAACCCAGTTTCTTCAACAAATAAATTGTAAGGGGCAGGGAAAGGTATAACTTACAGATTTTAAAAGAGACTTAAGAGACATGCAACCAATGCAATGTGTGTATCTTGTTTGGATCCCGATATGAACGAACCATTGTAAAAAGAGACAGGGAAATCTGACTGCAATCTCTCTGTTAGTTTACATTGCTGTATGACAGCTTACTCCAAAACGTATTAACTTCTTAAAGCAGTGAACATATTGTGTAGTTTCTGTGGTTCAGGAGTCAAGGAGTGGCTTGACTAATGATCAGGCTCAAGGACTCAGAAGGCTGCATTCACCTCACGGTTTCATGAGAAGGAGCCACTACCCGAACGGAGGTTGTGAGATTCAGCTCCTTCTCTGGCTGTTGACTTCAGTCCTTGGCTCCTCTCTGTTGATGGGAGCCTCCCGTTAGTTTCCTGCTGTGTAGGCTTCTGCAAAGGGCATTGCAACATGGCAGGCTGGCTTCCACAAGAGGGAAGCAGCAAGAGAATGAGAGGATAGGATGGAAGCCAGTGAGGACACATCCCAACCTATTTGCTGTGTTTTGTTTATGAGAAGAGTTGCTGGATCCAGTCCATACTCAAGGATAAATACCATATACAAGGGTGTAAATACTGAGAGCCATTAAAGAGGTTGCTTACTATAGACCATATAATGTTTATTAATATTAAGTAGTTATTAGCTTTTTTAAGCATGTAGTTTCGGCTGTTTTTAAAGGTGTGATTATTATGGTTATGTTAAAAGAGTCCTTATCTTTTAGAGTTGAATACTGAAATATTTCCAGATGAAATGGAATAAGATGTTCAGGATTTGCTTTAAAAATAATCTAGTAAGAGACTCACACTGGGTGCAGAGGATGGCAAGGGTTATAGAGGAAGCAATAATGGCTGGGTACTGATAGTTATTTCACTCGGATGGTGAGTGTACTATTGTCTTTTATTTGTTGTTATTTGTAGTTTTCCATAAACAGGTAAAATGAGTAAAAAAAAAAACAAAACTCATTCCAAATCATATATTTATGCCTTAGTACATTGTTACTTTCTTGGATTCTGGGAAGATTTTAAAACATTTTTTTTTAAATCATGGTGAGATATATATATATATATATATATATAATATAGAATAGTATTTTAACCATTTTCAAGTGTATAATTCAGTGACATAAAATACATTCACGTTGTTGTGCAGCCATCACTGCTAGTTATCTCTAGAATTTTTTCATCTTCTCAAATTGACACTCTGTGTATAACTCCCCATTCTTCCCTGCCTTCAGCCCTTTGCTACCACCATTCTGCTTTCTGTTTCTATGAATCTGATTACTCTCTATACCTCATGTAAGTGGAATTATACCATTTTTGTTCTTTTATGTCTGACTTTTTTCACTTAATATGATGTCTTTAAGGTCTATCCATGATGTAGCATGTATTAGTATTTCCTTCCTTTTTAAGGCTGAAAAATATTCTACTGTATGTAGGTTCCACATTGTTTATCTACTCATCTGTCAGTGGACACTTGTCAATGTCCACCCTTTAGCTGTTGTGAATAGTGTTTCTGTGAACATAAGTGTACAAATTCAGGTCTCTGCTCTCAGTTGTTAAATCTGTCTAATTTTTTGAGAATGTACCATATTGTTTTCCACAGTGGCTGTACCAATTTACATTCCGACTAGCAATGTACAAGAGTTCCAGTTTCTCCATATACTTGCCACACTTGTTGTTTTTGTTTTTTGTTTATTTGTTTTTGGTTGGTGTGAAGTGGTATCTCATTATGGTTTCCCTAATGCTTAGTATTTTTGAGCATTTTTCATGTTGCCAAGAGAAATATCAGTAACCTCAGATATGCAGATGACACCGCCCTTATGGCAGAAAGCAAAGAGGAACTAAAGAGCCTATTGATAAAAGTGAAAGAGGAAAGTGAAAAAGCTGGCTTAAAACTCAACATTGAGAAAACTAAGATCACATGGCAAATAGATGGGGAAACAATGGAAACAATGATAGACTTTCTTTTCTTGGGCTCCAAAATCACTGCAGATGGTGATTGCAGCCATGAAATTAAAAGATGCTTGCTCCTTGGAAGAAAAACTATGACAGACCTAGGCAGCATATTAAAAAGCAGACACATTACTTTGCCAACAAAGTTCTGTCTAGTCAAAGTTATGGTTTTTCCAGTAGTCATGTGTGGATGTGAGAGTTGGATCATAAAGGAAGCTGAGTGCCGAAGAATTGATACTTTTAAACTGTGTTTTTGGGATGACTCTTAAGTCCTCTGAACTGCGAGGAAATCAAACAAATCAATCCTAAAGGAAATCAGTCCTGAATGCTCGTTGGAAGGACTGATGCTGAAGCTGCAGCTCCAGTACTCTGGCCACCTTTTGCAAAGGGCTGACTCATTGGAAAAGACCCTGATGCTGGGAAAGATTTAAGGCAGGAGGAGAAGGGGACGATAGAGGATGAGATGGTTGGATGGCATCACTGACTTGATGGACATGAGTTTGAGCAACCTCTGGGAGTTGGTGATGAACAGGGAAGCCTGGTATGCTTCAGTTCAGGGGGTTGCAAAGAGTTGTACATGACTGAGTGACTAAACTGAACTGATTTGTATATCCTCTTTGGAGAAGTGTCTTTCAAATCCTTTGCCCATTTTCTTTCATTCTTTAAAGATTTTTTAAACAAGATAAATTCTTAGTAGCATACTTAGAATGAGATATAGTAGCATACTTACAATGCTCTGCTTAGTAGCATACTTGCCATGATATATCTTTGCTGTTTTTATCCCTCGCCAGATCTGAAGCTTCTTGAGAACAAGGACTGTCTTTTCTCTTTACCTTGGTGCTGCCTAGAACATAGTAAGATGTGAATCCAAAACTTAATTTCTGTAATTTATGTTCTGAAAATATACACTTGAATTTAACCCTGGGATCTTAAATTCTCTGTGATGTAGAGAAAGGTGAATGAAGAAAACCCACCAGCGCTGGTTCCTTCATATCATCTCCTCATTTCACTTCTGTTCAAAAACTATATTGATGTTTGCCCCTTACTCCAAAATATCAAAAAATAACAGAGTACTTATTTAAAAAGAACAGAGCACATGAATAAGTCTTAATTTTCATCTTGGATAAGTTTTTTAAATTTATTTTTAAATTGAAGGATAATTGCTTTACAGAATTTTGTTGTTTTCTGTCAGACATCAACAAGATCAGCCATAGGTACACCCATGTCCCCTCCCTCCCAAAGCTTCTTCCCGTCTCCCTTCCCATCCCACCTGTCTAGACTGTCACAGAGCCCCTGTTTGAGTTCCCCGAGTCAAACAGCAAATTCTTGTTGGCTGTCTGTCTTACATATGGTAATGTAAGTTTCCATGTTACTCTCTCCATACATCTTACTCTCTCCCTCCTCACATCTCGCATGTCCATCTGTTCTCTATGTCTGTTTCTTCATTGCTGCCCTGCAAATAAATCTGTCAGTACCATCTTTCTAGATTCCATATATATATGCATTAGTATATGATATTTATATTTCTCTTTCTGATTTATTTCACTCTGTATAATAGTCTCATTAGACACTGACTCAAATTCACTCCTTTTTATGGCTGAGTAATATTCCATTGTGTATATGTACCACAGCTTCTTTATCCATTCATCTGTTGATGGGCATCGAGGTTGCTTCCATGTTCTAGCTACTGTAAGTAGTGCAGCAGTGAACAATGGGATACATGTGTCTTTTTCAGTTTTGGTTTCCTCAGGGTATACGCCTAGGAGTGGGATTGCTGGGTCGTATAATGGTTTTATTCCTAGTTTTTTAAGGAACCGCCGTACTGCCTTCCATAGTGGCTGTATCAACTTACATTCTGACTGGCAAGATGGTTCCCTTTGCTCCACACCCTCTCCAGCATTTATTGTTTGTAGAATTTTTGATGATGGCCATTCTGACTGGTGTGAAATGGTATCTCGTTGTAGTTTTGATTTACATTTCTTTAATAATGAGCAATGTTGAGCCTCTTTTCATGTGTTTTGTTAGTCATCTGTATGTCTTCTTTGGAGAAATGTCTGTTTAGGTCTTTTTCCCAGTTTTTGATTGGGTTTTTAGTTTTTATGGTATTGAGTTGTATGAGCTGCTTGTATATTTTAGAAATTAATTCTTTGTCAGTTGTTTCCTTTGTTATTATTTTCTCTCATTCTGAGGGTTGTCTTTTCACCTTGTTTGTAGTTTCCTTTGCTGTGCAAAAGCTTTTGAGTTTCATTAGGTGCCACTTATTTATTTTTGCTTTTATTTCTATTACTCTAGGAGGTGGGTCATAGAGAATCTTGCTCTGATTTATGTCATAAAGTGTTCTGCCTATATTTTCCTCTAAGAGTTTTATAGTTTCTGGTCTTACATTTAGGTCTTTAATCCATTTTGAGTTTATCTTTGTGTGGCATTAGGAGGGCTTGCATGGCGGCTCAGATGGTAAAGAATCTGCCTGCAGTGTGGAAGACCTGGGTTCGATCCCTGGGTTGGGAAGATCCCCTGGAGGAAGAAATGGCAACCCACTGCAGTATTCTTGCCTGGAAAATCCCCATGGACAGAGGAGCCTGGCGGGCTACAGTCCAGGGGGTCGAAGAGTCGGACACGACTGAGTGACTGAGCACGTGGCATTAGGAAGTGGTCTGATTTCACTCTTTCACACATAGCCGCCAGTTTTCCCAGCACCACTTATTGAAGAGGCTGTCTTTGCCCCAATGTATACTCCTGCCTCCTTTGTCAAAAATTAGGTACCCATAGGTGCATGAGTCATCTTGGATAAGTTTTAATTTAAAGACTATATTTCTGAAAAAATGCACTGATATAGAATATTAATAGTGGTATAACTAGGAGTTTTAGCAAATTTAGTTATAATTTTTATGAGTCATTTACATTGAACTATATTAAAAGTTTATTCACTTAATCATTTTGCAATGCATGCTGTGTATCATCACATTGTATAACTTAAACTTATACAATATTATATGTCAGTTACATCTCAGTAAAACTGGAAAAAAAACTTAAATGCCAGTTGAATTGTTAGTCTTTGTTTAAGAAACATCATAACATCTATTCCATCTTTTTTATTTTTGAAAGGTTGCTTTTTAATCAAGACACATCTCTTAGATCTGAGTTCAGTCTCCATCCCAGTAAAGGTGAGAAATAATTCTTTTCACTAAGTAGTCCCTTTAATTTTCCAAGTATTATTATTCTATTAACTTCTTTTATATTTAGTCTTATTCTTTAACTTTACACAGAATAAATTTCTTACAGGCATCTGTAACAGATCTTAAGATCTGTTGTTATAAGGATAGCAGTGGGGTTTGTAACTTCTAGAAGATGTTTATGACTCCTAAAGAGGGCTACTGATAATGTGGAAGTAGCGTTGGGATAGCAGTTCTCCCCTCAGAGATCTCCCACTTAACCCTTGAACTTTCCTATTTGCAAAGTGAATAATACTTTTTAATAATTAGTCTGATTCTGTCAGACTAAAATTGAAGTACAAGTATCCTTGGTATATATTTTTTAAAAAGAGCCTTTCACTTACAAATTCTCCAAACCTCCTGAGTCCACTTCTAAATCAATATTTACACTTCCAGAAAAATCTATCACTGATTGTTGCAGTTCAGAAAGATCAGTTTTGCAGAAAGCCATTCAAATAGTGGGTTATTTCCTTTTATGATTCTTCTTGTGAGCCATTTTTTATTGGAGAATATCTGGAAATAGGTGTAGGATGGAAGGAAAATGTCTTAACCATCATGGAACTCTGTGTGTGTGCACTTGTGCCTAGGTATCCATGGGGGCCTGTTTGCAGGAGCCCCTGTATACACCCAAATCCCCAAGTTCCGTAGTTGGCCCTCCACATCTGTGTACTGCACATTCACAGACTCCACCAGCTGGGAATTGTAAACACAGTACACGACTTCATGTAGGGTTGGTGGAATCTGTGGATGCCAGACTCACGGATGTGGAGGGCCGAATGTGTGTCCATTAAAAAACATCCTTGTTTAAGTGGACCATGTTTAAGGTAGTCCAGTCCCTGTTATTCAAGGGTCAACTGTGGTTCACAAAGTCCTCGCTGTACATCATCTCACCTGATACCCCAATGGCAAATTACAGTTTGATCTTGGAACAGTTTTTCCTACATGTAATTGGAAGGGATTTTGTGTAATATTGGCCTCCAAAATGTATTCTTATGATGTATAAAATGCCACTAGGAAGAAGTTAGATTTCTGTTTTAATATTCCAACAGAGTTTTTTCCCTTTGCTTCCCCTTCCCTTTTCTTCCCTTCCCTTTTCCAAATGGTGGATAGACCTTAATTATTTTGCTAATTATTAAAAGTATAACATTTTTAAAGTGTAATATTATATAATGTAGAAAGTGAAAGATCCCATCGCTTACTTTTCTCTGTTAATTTAGTGCCTAACAATTGCCAGTGTTTAGTATTTGTGTTTTTTTCTAGACATTTGTGTACCAATATAAATATGTTTTTTAATAATTAGTATTGTCCTACATATATTTTTTCTTTGTTATATTGATCTACCTCAGCCTGTTAAATTGCTGCCTTTATTCCATATGAATGTACCTTTACATAATGATTTGATAATGTTTGATGTTTCTCCATGTGTTTGCCTACCTTTCTGATTATTTCCTTAGAATAAGCAGTTAAAATTAATTTGATTTTAAAGGATGAACACGTGTCAGATTTTGACATATATTGCCTCCTAGAAAAGATGACTTTTTCTCTCTAGATCCAACACAGGATATATGCAATCTTTGCCAAACTGGTAAGTAAAATGTATCTGTTTATTTTAATTTGCATTTTTGAAGAGTACCAAAGTTAGGCATATTTCACTATTAACCATTTACAGTTTTGTGTATGTGTATGTGTGAGTGAATTGCCTTGGGTCATTGTTAAAGCAAAGCAATAACACTATTGCAAATGACCTGTGGTTGTATTTCATTTTAGGTTCATCTTCTCCAGAGATTCAGATTAGATTCAGATTCAGAGAGGATCCACAGGAGCAGATGGGTATAAATCAAACAATGCTTATTCTTATTGAGGATACAGTCTTACAGGTGTGTAGCATACTGATTAAATGCATGCTTTTTAAAAATTAGCAATGCTATTTGAAATAAGGGCAAATTACTCATGATTAATTCTTTTTGCTATTGTTTTGCTTTTCTTTCTTACTCAGTTTTTCCCATTTCTTAGCCAGTCACACTGTTTCTTATGTAAAAGTCAAATGTTTTAGGCTCTTTTTCCTTTATTTATTTCTCTTTCTGATAGAAATGTGGGATTGAGAAGGTTAAAATAGGCTGCAATAAGATATAATAATTAACAGTTTTCATCTCCATTGTATGTTAGTTCAGTTCAGTTCAGTTCAGTCGCTCAGTCGTGTCTGACTCTGTGACCCCATGAATTGCAGCACCCTAGGCCTCCCTGTCCATCACTGTCTCCCAGAGTTCAGTCAGACTCATGTCCATTGAGTTGGTGATGCCATCCAGCCAGAGGTCACCTTAAATTTGTGAATAAGATACTAATCTGTGTGGTATAATTTGAGATACAGGCCACTGAAAGACCCCTCTGTTGTCCTTTGTGTGTGTGTGTGAGAGAAAGAGTACATGTGTGCAGGCATACACTTATATACACAAATTTTCACTTGTTTCTTTTTAATGCAGTCACCATGGGGAAAAGTAAGGGATGATTCATTTAGCACCTTGCCACAAATAAGTTAGCTAACCAGAGATAACTACAGAGTTTAAGGAATGGAAGAGAGAATACATGTATTTTAATAGCAGAAATTGACAACAGTTTCAAAGAGTGATTGTGAAAGTTTCTGTGATATTATACCTAGGAAGGTGTATAACTTGTATAACTAGTCAAAAGAGAAAAATACAACACCAAATATTTTTTTAAAAGCTGGAGATTCCTATATTTAGTTTCTAATAGTTCGCTTAAATATCAGTTTTATAACTTCTGAATTAAGAAGAAAAAAAAATTTTCCCCTTTAGCTTTAGTAACTGTGAAATGGGAAATAAAAATTAAATTTTTTCTATTTATCTCAGAAACGTTTATTATGTGAATATTGTACTTGGCTCTAGATTGTACCTCAGAATGGTAATTTTGAAAGCTTGATTACCAAACCTTTTTGGTAATCAAAGCTATTTAAAAATATAGACTCAAACTCATATTTGAGTAGAACCTAGGACTCTCCATTTTTCAAAAGCCTCCCAAGAAATTTCTAATTATCAGCTAGATTGAAACAGTTGCCTTAGAGGACTGAGTATCTTTCAAAGATTCTTTCATCAGATTGTAAATCAGCTATCTGCTGGCCATGGGCTTCTTAAGATAAGAAGGTTGAATGAAGTATTTGGTATGTGTCCTTCTCTTTTTGCCTTCATTGAATTTCATTGGTAGTAAAATAGATACCTCCTTTAACTTTCCCCTGCCTCTCCCCCATTTTTTTAAACAGTAAGTTAGGCCATGTTATCAAAGTGTTAAACATCTGTAGCAAATTCTAATTAATTTTTTTCAATTGACAGATACTGCTGCTTTCACAGTTTTTAATTTTAATTTTATTCTTTGAAAATAAACCTTTAGAAATTTAACTATGTGAGAGATACTGATTTTATCAAATAAACAGACCAGGAAAGGCACTGGTCTCTTTAAATAACTTCCCAAAGTTAATTTAAATAAAAAAATAATGTATTGTTTCACAACTTGAATATGTATTGCTTCAAAATCTGATGTTAAGTAAATTCTAAATAATTCAGTTACTAAACAGATTTCTTAAACAAAATTTTTTGTTAAAACTCAGATATAATACTGACATTTCAACTTCAAAACAACTTTAGAAATGATGAGATTGGGAATGACATATATACAGCACTATGTATAAAATAGATAACTAATGAGAACCTACTGTCTAGCACAGGGAACTCTATTCAGTGATCTGTGGTCACCTAAAAGGAAAGCAAATCTAAAAAAGAGGGGAAATATGTATACATATAAGTGATTCACTTTACTGTACAGCAGAGACCAACACAGCATTAAAGTTATAGTAAACATGTAGTAAAGCAACTATACTCCAGTAAAAATTTTTTTAAAAAGAAATAGTGGAACCTTTTAAGTAAGGGCAAACTGTGAAGATGATGATGAGAATCTTTGGTTTGACAAGTACCACGCTAATTTTTAAAACCATAGGAAGTGTTTTAAAATATCTCATACTCATCATTTTTGGGTCTTGCAGTACCTTTTCTTATTCTTTATAGGTGCTATATGGCAAGCAGTTTTAAAATTTTACATAGAAATTTTTAAATTTAATTTTATTTATTTTTTTACTTTAGAAATTTTTAAAATTTTGTTTAGAGAGCCTAGTAGTATGTCTGGAGAGAAAATTAGAGACATTACTATCCAAATTAGAAGGTATACTAGTTAATTTTACATGTTGACTGGGCCATTGGGTACCCAAATAGTCAGACGTTCTGGGAGTTTCTTTGAGGATGGTTTTGAATGAGATTAACATTTAAGTCAGTGGATTTGGGTAAATCAGATTGCCCTCCGTAATCGAATGGGCGTCATCCATCCAGTTGAGGGCCTGTATAGAAGAAAAAGACCAGCCTCCCTGAGCAAGAGAGAATTCTCCAGCAGAGAGCCTTTGGACTTTATCTCTACTGTCAGCTTTCTTGGGTCTTGAGCCTGACCGTCCACACTGCAGATCTGGACTTGCCCGTTTCCATAACTACATGAGCCAGTTAGGACACATCTCTTACTCTGCATATACATATCATATTAGTTTGTTTCTCTGGAGAAGCCTGCCTAATACAGTAGGCACCATTGTTCTTACTGTTAATATAACTAGCTTTTAATCATCTGGAAGATGCTTATTTGACAGGGAATAATGATTAATCCTGTGATTATTACCATCAGGCTGCCTCTTCCATCTTCTGTTCTCTGAAATGCTGTCTAAGCGTTCTGAATCAGGTTGAATTTCACTTTTCCTTTCCATTATGCAGTTTCCACTTTCCACCCATATCCATATGTAAAGGTGAAATCAGTTAAAACAAACATTAGAGAGAACCTTTAAAGAGAAATGAACAACCCAAGCCTTGTTTGACAGTTGTGAAATGGAAGAAGGATCATTGTTGGTAAAGCCAGAGGTTACAGAGATTATGTGTATATTGATATGTACTGTAAGGGCTTTTAAAAAATTTTATTGAAGTGTAGTTGATTTACAACGTTGTTAATTTCTGCTGTACAACAAAGTGATTCAGTTATATATATTTTTTCTTTTTCATATTCATGGTTTATCACAGGATATTGAATATAGTTCCCTGTGCTGTATAGTAAGACTTTGTTGTTTATTCTGTATATAGTAGGTTGCATCCTGCAGGGTCTTTTTAAGCCCCAGGAGAAGGTAGCATTCTCTCTTACTAGCTACCTCTCTTGAGGTATGAATAGCTGGACCAGTCAAATTCAAGGTGAGTGAGCAAAACTTAGGGAACTCCTTGACTCTACTGTGCTGATTATTAATGTCTCTGGTATCTTTTTCCTGACTCTAACCCATCCTGGCCTTCTTTAATTCTTAGGGTCCTAGAATTGCTGTCTCTGCCCCAAGTTGCAATTGCTTAGGATTATTTTGGAAAGAAATAGGATGAAACCAGGGCCTTGGCTCCTAACTCAGCCAGAGTAAAGACAGGTGTCATTCAGTGTTTAAATTACTTTGTGTTTAAGTTGTATTTAGATACTACTCAGTAGAGTTTAGAGCTTCCCAGGAGGTGCTAGTGGTAAAGAACCTGCCTGTGCAGGAGACATAAGAGATGTGGGTCTGATCCCTGGATCAGCAAGATCCCCTGGAAGAGGGCATGGCAACCCACTCCAGTTTTCTTGCCTGGAGAATCCCATGGACAGAGGAGCCTGGAGGGCTGTAATCCATAGGGTCGCAAAGAGTCTGATACAACTGAAGTGACTTAGCATGCACACATAGTGCAGTTTAAAATGACCATTTTATCATTTGATAACTCAGAAGCAATGTAAAGATGGTACCCAAAATCCAGATCAAGCAGTCTAAAAGACAATCATGTGGGTATTTTAAAATAATAAAAAAAATCTGTATAGATAACCAAATTTCACTGCCTCAGTGTGAGAGAAAAGTATTTTAAGCAAATGTTATCAATAACTCATCAAGATCACTGAAGCACTGCAGGAATGTGTATTCCGTTCTGTGGAATGTGAGGCTAGTTTGAGGGTAGACATCCCATGCCTAATGGAGCCAGGGTTGATCCAGCTGACCTGGTCGGCCAGGCTCCCATTTCTCTCCCGGTAATCCATTATTCAGGTGTAGAAGAGCTCAGATAGTAGAATATTGGTTTTTGGTTAAGGATATATAAACAGACTTGCTCCTTTTTCAAGTACTCTTAGTTAATACAAATTAAACCTTCTTTCACCTCTCATACCCTTCCCCCAACAGGTTGTTTTTTTTTTTTTTTTTAATGTCTGCACTTGAATTGCCTGGAAGGGGCAGGGGGAAAATGTCACATGTATCAGCAGCACAGACAGCTATTCGTACCCCTTAAGAAAGGATGGATTGAGTGTATCCTTATATTTTGATAATCAACAAATGAACAGCTCCAGCACCCATTATATTCTGAGGCATTATCTCTTGAGGAGTATTTCTGCCTATGGAAGGAGGGAAAAAATCAGCAGTCAGGAGCAAACTTCCTTCTTACTTGCTCTCTTATCTTTTGCATTTCCCTTATGTGGGTAGGAGCAAAGGAATAATTAGCCCTCAACAGGAAAATTCACTGATCCTCTAGTAAGATAAGTGGGTGTTACAGATACTTGAATGAATTGCTTTGTGAAGACTCAGAAATTACTTAGTGAATATATAAATATGTGTGTCTGTGTGTGCACATGTGCCTACTCAGTCTTGTCTGACTCTTTGTGATCCCATGGACTGTAGCCCACCAGGCTCCTCTGTTCATGGGATTCTTCAGGCAAGAATACTGGAATGAGTTGCCATTTCCTCCTCCAGGGAATCTTCCCAAACCAGGGATCAAACCCATGTCTCCTGCATTGGTAGGTGGTTTCTTTACCAGTGAGCCACCTAGGAAGCCAAGGTTTAATTACCCTGTTTAATTAGACCCTGTTTAATGAAACCCTGGTGCTGGGAAAGATTGACGGCAGGAAGAGAAGGGGACGACAGAGGATGAGATGGTTAGATGTCATCAATGACTCAATGGACATGAGTTTGAGCAAGCTCTGGGATTTGGTGATGGACAGGGAAGCCTGGCATGCTGCAGTCTATGGGGTCACAAAGAGTTGGACATGACTGAGTGACTGAACTAAACTGTTTAATTACTCCTTGGGACTTTCTAAGTTTACTTCTTAAAATTCCTTCTTCGCTGTGGGTCTCTGAGCTTTTTGTAAAGTCTGCTTAGGAAGTATGTATGTGTGGAACCAATGTAATAACCTTGAGCAGTGTAAAGATGCACTATCAATAAATAACAGTGAACAGTGAACAGTGAGTTGGAGAGGGTTTCCCTGGTAGCTCAGCTGGTAAAGAATCCGCCTGCAATGCAGGAGACCCCGGGTTGATCCCTGGGTTGAGAAGATCCGGTGGAGAAGGGAAAGGCCACTCACCCCAGTATTCTGGCCTGGAGAATTCCATGGACTGTACAGTCCATGGGGTCACAAAGAGTCGGACACGACTGAGTAACTTTCACTTTGACTAACTGGAGAACATTGAAGTTCTCACATGAGTTTGTGTTTTCTTGTTATTATGACTGTCAGTGATCAAAAATAGTTTGGAAGTTCAGGCTAATGGTTTTATTTTCAGAAAGCTTTATTATTGATCATAGAAACAAATGTAGAGGGCCCCCCAAAGAGAGATCTTTTTCTAAAGATTTTCTTTGATTCTAATAAGATATTTAAGGTAAGGATTCTTTTAAAGCAATGAAAGCCAGTGTGCTGTGAAATCTTAAAATGGAAGCATTTTATCAGAGCATTTTAGCCTTTTTGAAAGGGACACAACAACTTCAGCTTTGGGGGCATGACCTGAGGATTGAGTAGAATCCATTAAGCATTTAACACTGTGACACAGAGATTGTATGATTTTTGGCCCTCAGGAGAAATACAGAACTCAGAACCTGACAAGACTATCTCATCAGAACCATGATGGATTAATGAACTAAGGAGAAAACTAGGAATTAAAAAGAAGGAACACTCCCTTTCTCTCTACCTAAGTTCCACAAATTCTTTTATAAAAAGAAATTAAGACAAAAACTAAACATAAGGGCCAAACCTGTAAAACTCTTAGAAGAAAACACAGGGAGAAAGTATCATGACATTCTCTTTGGCAGTGATTTCATGCCAATGAAAGCATAAGCAACCAAATAAAAAATAGGTAAGCTAGACTTCATGAAAATTAAAAACCTATCTGCATTAAATGGCACTGTGAACAGAGTGAAAAGGTAACTTGAAGAAAGGGAGAACATGTTGATATATGTAAATCATAAATCTGATTAGAGATTGATGCACAGAATATATGGAAACTCATAGCAGCAACTAACTACCTGACTAAAAAAACGGGCAACGGACATAAATAGACATTTCAGTAAAGAAGATAAATGGAATTCCCTGGTGGTCTAGTGGTTACAACTTGGGGCTTTCATTGCTGGGCTTGGATTCTACCCTTGGTCCAGGAACTAAGGTTCCACAAGCTGTGTAGTGCAGCTTAAAAAGAGAGAGAGAGATGTACAAATGGCTTATAAACACATGAGAAAATATTAAATAAATCTCTTTAACCATTAGGGAAATGCACATCAAAACCATGATGAGAGTCTATCTCTCATGCATTAGGATGGCTAACAGCAAAATAAAATAACAAGTATTGATGAGAATGTGGAAAAATTGGAATTCTTGCCCCTTGCTGGTGGGAAATGTAGAATGGTGCAGCAGCTGTAAAATATGGTATGGTGATTCCTCAAAAAATTAAACATGGAATTACCATACGACTTAAAAACTCCTCTTCTGGGTATATGCCCAAAATAAGTGAAAACAGGGACATGAAAATATATTTGTCCATCCACACTCATAGAAGCATTGTTCACAGTAGCCAAAACATGGAAGCAACCCAAGTGTCCATTGATAGATGAGTAGATAAATAAAATGTGGTACATACAAACAATGGAATATTATTTGGCCTGAGACAGGAACAAAATACTGATACTTGCTACAACATGGATAAACCTGGAAGACTAATAAATATTACTTATTATGAGCCGGTCACAAGAGGCCAAGTATTACATGATTCCTTTCATATGAGGCACTTAGTCACATTCATAAAGACAGAGAGCAGAAGCATGGATGCCAGGGGTTGGGAGAAGGGTAAATGGAAAATTGTTTAGATATGGAGTTCCAGTTAGGGAAGATCAAAAAGTTCTTGAAATGGGGGTGATGATTATGCATCAGTGGGGCTGTACGTAATGTCAAAGGACTGTACCTTTTTAAATGGTCAAGATGGTAAACCCTCTGTATATTTTGCTACAATAAAAAAGAATCTAACAAATAATGACATAAGAAGTATATTAAATGTTAAGTTTTTTAGTTGTTGCATTAGCTTAGCTTTCCTCAGTTGAAAATAAACATTTTTTTCTTTCTAGCAACCTCAGAATGAAATGGAACAAAATGGAGCTTTGTTACAGTAAGTATAGTGATTTTTGGATTATTGCAGATTGTTAAAAATCTTTTTAAAATAAGTCTTTTTCTTAAGAATTTTAGGGTTCTTGTATGTTCTTGAATGATTATTATCCCTGTAGCAGCATGCTGCTGCTGCTAAGTCGCTTCAGTTGTGTCCGACTCTGTGTGACCCCATAGACGGCAGCCCACCAGGCTCCCCCGTCCCTGGGGTTCTCCAGGCAAGAACACTGGAGTGGGTTGCCATTTCCTTCTCCAATGCATGAAAGTGAAAAGTGAAAGTGAAGTCGCTCAGTCATGTCCTACCCTCAGCGACCCCATGGACTGCAGCCTTCCAGGCTCTTCCATCCGTGGGATTTTCCAGGCAAGAGTACTGGAGCGGAGTGCCCTTGCCTTCTCTGCTGTAGCAGCATAAATAGGTTATTTTACGAACATTCTAGATAAGTTTTATTTCATGAGCAAAATTGAATCAGGTTAAGTTGATTCTCTGACTTAAGATTATTTAAAAGGCAAATTTGTAGCATAGCACGAAGGAAGAATTTTTAGAGCTTATTGAAATAAGATTACATAGAACTGTTATATTTAAAGAGACCTTGTCCTTTAAATTTTTATGAAAAAAACAAGCATGGCCTGTGGACCCCCGGGAGTCCCTGAGACTTCCCAGAGGGCCTGTGAGGTCAAAACTATTTTCATAATAATGCCAACACATTATCTGCTTATGTCATGGTATTGACATTTGTCCTTAACAGTGCTAAAGCAAATGGTGGATAAAATGATAGAGCCTTAGTAGGAACCAGGGCAGGGGCACCAGATAGTCCTAGTAGTCCTGTGTTTTTCCCAGCCATGCACTTGCAGTTAAAAAAGAAAGAAAGAAAGAAAACAAAAAAAGGCCAGTTTTACTTAGTGCATTTGATGAGGCAGAAAAGTTGTTAGTTTTATTAAATTTCTACCTTGAATATATATCTTTTTATACTTCTGTTTAAAGTGTGATAGTTAAGAGCACTTGTTTGAGTTACAAGATTTGTTAAAAAAAACCCAAAAAACATGGTTTACTTTTTTTAACTTGAAAGAATGACAAACTGGTTATTTACGCAAGTAAATGGCAGATATTTTCTTGAACTTTCTGGTAAGGTTGGTGGAAATATTTATGAAGGTGACCTTTTTGAAATTTTTATAATAAAATATATCAATATAGGGAAGATCTGCATAACTTAACACATGAGTATTTTCTGAAAGACCAATGCATGATATTACAACAGCATCCGCAGACAAGTGAAAGATCCGTTCAAAGTGCAAGACAGACCGATACAAAGGTTGGTTGGTTTTGTTTCAATTTTCACATTTCCAGTCACCTTTAAGGAAATGATTGCTTCTGGAGTCTTGGTATGTTATCTAAAAAGAATATGCACAATTATCCTAAAAGGCTACTGAAGTACTCCTTCCTTTTCCAACTGCATGTCTGTGTGAGGCCAGACTTTTGTAATATACTTCAAATTAAAAAATATATGGCAAAAGATTGAATGTGTTGTAGCAGTTCAGATGGCAGCTGTCTTCCATTAAGCTGAATATTAAAGAGATTTTTTAAAATGTGAAACTTTCTCACTAACTTTTTTTCATTTTGGAAAATACAATAATTTTAATAAAATATTAATTTATTAGATTATTATTTCTAAGTTAATGATTATTAAAATTTTTTTTCTCCATCTTAATTATTAACATGTAAATACAAGTAAATATAAGCCACATAAATAAAAACTCCTTGAGTTCATCACCAATTCTTAAGATTATAAAGGAGTCCAAGGGCCAAAAGTTTGAGAATCACCCTTTTACTGACTATATCAGCAATGTAAGTTCATCTTCAGAACTGGAAAAAGAAAAGACTGATACAACATCTATAATCTCACTGCCTGGAGAGAACCATTGTTAATATTTTGAAACATTTTATTTCAGGCTTTCTATATATTTTTGTTTTGTTTGTATTTTCAACCAAGTTGAGATTCGTCTGCAGATAGTTTTGTTTCCTGTTTGTTTTTCTTTCTTTCTTTCTTTGGCCTCACCATGCAGCTTGCGGAGTCATAGTTCTCAAACCAGATATCAAGCCCCTGCCCCCTGCAGTGGAAGCCTGGATTCCTGATCACTGGGCCATCAGGGAATTCCTCTTGTTTTAAAGTTTTTAAGTAGTAGTTTATCATAATTACTATTTCACATGTTTAATATTTTTTAAAAACATGCATTAATGACCTCATATTATTTCATTGTATAACTTATTATACTATAATTCATATAATCATTTTTCTCTTATTGGACATGTGTGTTGTTTGCAGTCTTATATAAATAACTATGTCTAATATAAATAAGTTTTTTAATAACTTAGGTGAAAGTTTGCTCTAATTTCAAAATTCTCTTTTATAATTAAGGAAAAAAAATCCTGGTGTTGATTCAGACTATGATTTTATTTTAGATCAGCTTGTACTCATATTTTAGAAAAAAATTGGCATTTTTTCTGTTTACCTCGTGAAATTATTCTGTATGAGCAGTTTCATTTTCAAGATAGCTTATATTGATTGCTTCTATTTTTTAGGCAGGAGAGAATGTTCAATTTATTATTCTTGCTTAGGATTCCAGTAGCTATGCCTGGTGCATGAAAACTGTTCTTAAAACAATTGGAACAAGCAGTTTGTTTTTTTTTTTTTTTTTAAGGAGGATATCTTGATTGCATTTGTATAGTAAATTAGGTTGAGAAAAAAATAGTTTACTGATTGCTTTTCTTCAATCAACTTTTAATTATCCCAGGGTAGATGATCAAAATTGTAGATTAAGCATGACCTTTATTTTGCTTGTAATCTCTTCCCTTCAGCATTTCCTACCCTTTTTCTCTTGCTGTGAAATACTAGTAAGGTGAATAATGTCTGAGAATTTTCTCATTACTGATTTTCACTTACATCTTAAACTATAATGACAAACTTTAAGTGTATTTGAGGATTTAAATAGCCATGCTACATGAATTAGGACAAATTTTTCTCTCTCACCCCACCCCTGTATTTGGTAGACAATCATCTCAAAGGTACTTTCAGATCTAAGTGTACTTTAGCTTGTTTACACTACTGAAGTTCATTCCTTAATATTCTGGCTCTCTCTAGTTTTGAAGCCATTTGAAATTTACATGTTAATAAACTGGTAGTAATTGTAAAAGTTTAACTAGAATGATGGAGCAAAGACAAAGCCTATTTGAAATTCCTTTAAAAAGAAATTTAAATTTATCTGAATGAGAAATAGTAGAGTTTTTTTCTACTTAAAATTTTGTATTTATTTATTAATTGATTGATTTTTTTTTTTCCTGGTGTTTAGAAAAAGTCATCCAGTGTTCACGGTATCATTTCCCCAGGCTGAACTTTCACTGAACCACCGAAGTAGTCTAGGTACGCTCTTATGGGTAGAGTCATATAAAATGAATTTGTCTTTGCCTAAAAATAGAAGTCTTAGTTAGGTATGGATTTATTTACAGCTAGGCTGGTCTACTGTAATTGCTGCCATACACTTTCACATATGAAATCAGTGTTGCTGTTGACCTTGGATCGTGCTGCTTGAAGCTGCTCATGTGAGAAGCAGCTCAGGTGCAGTCAGTACTTGCTCCTCCATATGTCTGCCCTTTTACTTGCAACTCAGGGGCTCAAATTTAAAAACAGTCTTTGTTTTCTCTGTTCATAGCAGGCCATTTGCTTGATTTCAGCTGTATTAGAGGATGGCTGTCTTTCTCTTTGGAGTATCTCCTAAACATGTTGTATGACAGTGTAGTAAATATTCTTAGTGATCATTGAAACCTTGTATTATAAGAAAAGGTACAAGGACATAATAGTTGAAATTGAAAAGTTAAGTTTTAAAAGTTCTTCCCTCTCTTGTTTTGTTGCCACTATAACAATAGAATTACCACTTAAGCCCAGCACCAAACTCTCAACTAGGTACCCCAAGTGCCTGGATTTTGGTCTGTAATATTATTTATTCATTACTTTAACAAATATGTATTGAGCCTGCTGAGTGCCGAGCGGATGGATGCTGCTGCTGCTACTGCTGCTAAGTCGCTTCAGTCGTGTCTGACTCTGTGCGACCCCATAGAGGGCAGCCCACCAGACTTCCCCACCCCTGGGATTCTCCAGGCAAGAACACTGGAGTGGGTTGCCATTTCCTTCTCCAATGTATGAAAGTGAAAAGTGAAAGTGAAGTCGCTCAGTCGTGCCCGTCTCTTAGCGACCCCGTGGACTACAGCCCACCAGGCTCCTCTGTCCATGGATTTTCCAGGCAAGAGTACTGGAGTGGGGTGCCATTGCCTTCTTCAGTATGGATGCTATGGGTGTACAAATGCCAGGTAAACCAGGGATCCTAAAAGGATAGCTGATCTGGAGCTTGAAGATAGGATGGATCTGAACCATCTTACCCTTGGTGGAAAACAAAAATGTTTTCAAGGGTGACTGGGGCCAGTGCTAAAAGGATAAAGAGCTAGATCACTTGTGTTCCCACTGTCCAACCTGTGGCAAATTAGTTGAGGAAAGAAACGAACAATGATTTTGTTTTATGGAAATAAGTTTGTGAAAAAAACCATGAGTTCATGTACTCAAAAAATGTTAGCAGTGTAGTCTATCTCTCTCTCAATATATATAAAAACTATAGCAAAATGTGTAAAAAATTTTAATGACTTTAAGAAGTAAAGATTTTTAGTACATATACATTTAGGACATTTCCTGATTCATTTTGGCCCTTACACGAATATTCTTTTTATGCTTAACGACATTAATTCATTTAAATTCTATTACACATAATGGAGAAGATGATGACACTGAGAAAGCAGATATGATTTTTCCTCATGTAGTTGCAGATACTGAGAAGGACTCAGCCAGAGTAGAGAGGTTTTTGTTTTTTTGTTGTTTTTAGTAATTTTATTTATTTCTGTTTCTGGCTGCCCTAGGTCTTTGGTGCTGCGCATGGGCTTTCTGTGGTTGCTTGGGGGCTACTTGTTGCCGTGCTTGGGCTTCTCCTTGCAGTGGCTTCTCTTTTATTGAGGATCGTGGCCTCCAGGCCTTGCAGGCTTCAGTAGCTGTGGCATACGGGCTCAGTAGTGGCGGCACGGGGGCTTAGTTGCTCCACTGCACACGGGCTCTTCCCGAACCAGGGATCAAACCCGTACTCATGCATGGGCAGGCAGTCTTTATCACTGAGCCACCAGGGAAGCCAGAGAGGTTGGGTTTTAATTCGACTAATTCCAAATAATTACCATTTTACCTTGCTTCATGGGAAATATTTCTTAAGGAATGGAAGAATTTCACAACTTTATTGCTAACATGATGCTTTTAATAAATTGGTATAACATTTATAAAATATTAGATAATCTCATGCATGTCTGAGGAAATCATTTCAAGTTATGTGATTAAAAAATTCTGAGTGAGACAGTATGTTTTATTGCTTTAAGAAAACTGGAATGAAAACATATAATGTTATCTTCTAGGACCTGAGGCTGAAAATCCTGAAGTGCTGACATACCCAGAAAAGGTTTGTCTGTATAATGGAAATTAGCTTTTCAGATCTTGGGTTTAGATTTTTTAAAATTATATTAATAAGTATCAAGCCCATTTAAGTTTTCCCCTAAAAGCAGAAATATGACTAGACCATTTTAATAGAATTGTGTAACAACCCATTTCAGTGTACTTGTTTTTTTTTAAGGGGAATCATTTCCCAATATTTTTCATGAAAACTCATATAAATCCTTCTTTGGAATAGGGCAGGCTTTTACCGTTCACAAGGTTTTTTGTGAATTGCAAAAATTTTTATTCCCTACATTCCCCATTCCATCTGGGCTGCCTCAGACAGAAAGTATGAAGACACTTTTCTTACATCTGTAGTGGAAACCCATTTCAGTATTTATTCTTGTCTCTAATTAAATAGAATTTTCTTGATCTGTGCTTCTTTTCTGGCATTCTGAGTCTTTTATTCATTATCTAGAGGAGGAGAATATAATATCAGATTAATTGCTGAGGTAATGTAGCAAAAATGCATTCTGTTGCTTTGTCTATTACCCTGAAAAGAATGTGTCTTAACAACCCATTTCAGTGTTTTTTTAAAGGGGAATAATTTTCCAATACTTTCCTTATAAACTCTTATAAATCCTTCTTTGGAATAAAGCAGGCTTTTACTGTTCACAAGGTTTTTTGTGAATTGCAAATATTTTTTCCCTCTGCATTTCCCCATTCAATCTGGGCTGCCAAAGACAGACAGAAAGCATGAGGATACTTTTCTTACGTCTATTACCCTCTTTCTGTTGATACTTCCTATTGGATACTGCTTTCTCATCTTCCAGTTGCTAATTGATAAACATGTACTGAGTGCTTGTTTTGGCTTTGCTTTCTGCTTGGTCCTATGGGAAATCAGAGGACAATAAGATTGGCTCCATCCATAACAGACTCCAACAGCCAAGGACCTCCCCAGGCCAACCCTATCATAGCTGTACCTTACTTCATCTCAGGTATACCTTAGCATTCCCACCTCTATGCCTTTGTTCAAGTCAGGAGCCAGAAAGCAAGAGAAGGCATAACATTTGGAACTACATAGGTTGCATTCCAAGGGAAGTATGTCATTTACATGTGTGATATATGGAAAGTGATACTCACTTCATAGAATTACAATGAGGGCTGTGAGCAACGATAGCTCATGGTGTTTGGTACTAGTTGGTGCTTAAGAAATGTGTGTTTCTCTTTTTTATTCCTTCACAAATCATTAATTTCTGGCTTAAGTACCATCTTGTTGGATCTGTCTCTGATGACTTTAGTGATCTTGACCAAAGTAACTGCTCCCTTTTTATCTAGCATTCATTATTTACTATGTCAGTATTTACCTATCACTTGCCTCCTATGACATTAATATATTTGAGAAAAATGATTTTTTGAGCAAAGAAGTTTAGAGAGCACTGTATGCCAAACTCTCCTCAGAGATTGGTAACGTGTGTTCTGAAAAGTCTTGAGGTAAAGAAACCTATTTAACCAGTTTTAGGCTATCTTGAAAACTCTTCACTGCCTCCTCTTTTTTCTGCTCCAGAAAACTTATTCTTGTAACACTAGGGCTATGGTTTACATTATTAATTTGAGTAATTTGAGTTAGTACAGTTTTTGATGTTGTCTATAGTTTATTTAATATCATGTGTTAATGCCTTCAATTTTAATTTAGGAGTTAAGTTCCTTTAGGGCAGAGTTCAATTCAATATATATGTAAGTTTTATTTGATTTAGGGCCTTGAGTTTAGTAGATATAAGGTTTTCAGATAGGAAGGAAAGCTTGAACATGTTTAAATAATGGGTAGGGTCCAGTTCTGCAGTTCCTTCTAAATTTCTTTTATCTTTTGGAGCAACTTATAGGTTGAGTAGCTAACAAGTATATCTTCTTAAGCTCTGCATGCTATGTACAGAGAATACAAATGGTGGCAGGTGGAAAAGGAGGAGAGGGAGAATAAAATGTTCTTCACTTCTCTTATTCAAATCAAATCAGAGTATTAGAGGACTTACAAATTACAGTGCAGTGGTGTGTCAGTGAAGGTGGACTTGATTTTTAGAAACAGGCAAAAGTCACTGAAACCCATTCCATTATTTAAGGTTATGCAAATTAACAATCTGAAATGTTGAAAAATAGCTTAGTGCCCTTAAGCTATTGAAACTGATTTTCTTGAATGGCTTATAAATGATTTTAAAAGCACTTTCAAAAGAAGTCTAATAATATTTTGATCACTGGAAATACTTTGAGAACAAATCTGTTCTCAAAATAGTTTTGTAGTTTTGTGCTTTTTGTCTAAAATAACCACAGGTCAGAACCACTGATTTATAGCAGAGCTTATAATATTTACATAGATCTGTGTTTCCATTTCTCCTTTTATCCCCACTGACCTCCTGTCCTTTGGCCTTTTTACTTCACATTTACATATTCGTACAGAGGTGAGGAACAAAAAGAAGGTGAAACTACACCAATTTTGTTCCTGGTTAATAATTTTAATAAAATTCAATAGGGATTTTTAGCAAGGGAGAATTTTTCAACCATTAAGTGCAGTGAAGTTTTTAGGTTATCTGTTAGTTTAACTATCCATGTTATCTCTGCCTCTTCCCTTAGCCCAGATAATTTATTTTTATTTTTTAATTTTACTTTACCATACTATATTGGTTTTGCCATACATCAACATGAATCCACCACGGGTGTACATGTGATCCAAATCCTGAAACCCCTCCCACCTCCCTCCCCATACCATCACTCTGGGTCATCCCAATGCACCAGCCCCAGGCATCCTGTATCCTGCATCGAACCTAGACTGACAATTCATTTCTTATATGATATTATACATGTTTCAATGCCATTCTCCCAAATCATCCCACCCTCTCCCTCTCCCACAGAGTCCAAAAGACTGTTCTATACATCTGTGTCCTTTTGCTGTCTCGCATACAGGGTTATCGTTACCATCTTTCTAAATTCCATATATATGTGTTTGTATACTGTACTGGTGTTTTTCTTTCTGGCTTACTTCACTCTGTATAATAGGCTCCAGTTTCATCCACCTCATTAGAACTGATTCAAATGTATTCTTTTTGGTGGCTGAGTAATACTCCATTGTGTATATGTACCACAGTTTTCTTATCCATTCATCTGCTGATGGGCATCTAGGTTGCTTCCATGTCCTGGCTATTATAAACAGTGCTGCGATGAACATTGGGGTACACGTGTCTCTTTCAATTCTGGTTTCCTCGGTGTGTATGCCCAGCAGAGGGATTGCTGGGTCATAAGGCATTTCTATTTCCAGTTTTTTAAGGAATCTCCACACTGTTCTCCATAGTGGCTGTACTAGTTTGCATTCCCACCAACAGCGTTTTAAGAGGGTACCCTTTTCTCCACATCCTCTCCAGCATTTATTGCTTGTAGACTTTTGGATCACAGCCATTCTGACTGGTGTGAAATGGTACCTCATTGTGGTTTTGATTTGCATTTCTCTGATAATGAGTGATGTTGGGCATTTTTTCGTGTGTTTGTAGCCCAGATAATTTAAACTTAAATGAATAGATAATTTTCATCTGTAATTATGGTCCAGCCAGTTTTACCCTTGATCCACTATTAAGTGTTTAACCATGGGTTCACTGTCACTAGTAATTTGGTATAAGAAAGTAATAAAGAATATTTATATTTATGGAAGGCAGGAAAGTTGATAAAGCTCTTTAGTGGAACTTGGCAAAACTAGAAAACGATAACATTTTCATTTTAAACACTTTTTTGGTATATGTACTAATAATGTAACTTCTATTTGGAATATATAGGAACTTAGTAGAGACAGAGACTCTCCTGAAATAAGCCTTCTCTCAAATACTTCTGTTAAAGAATTTGATACATTTGCTGTAAAGGAGAAGTCATTAATAGAGCCAGAGAAGGAGCCTAGTAAGGAAGGCGCATTGACCATGACTTTGGAAGAAAACAAAGATGAAGAAAGCTCTCCTGAAACTTTTGTGTCTGCCTTAGAAAGGATACTCACATCACCAGAAATCAGCCAGGAGGAAAGACTGTTTAGAATAATGAATGATTTTGAACCTAGAGAGCTGGCGAACCCATTGAGCAACTCTTCAAGCTCCATATCAATACCTTTGACATGTCACAGAGATTTTCTAGAAGACCCAAAGGATGATGCATTGCCAGGTGAGGTATCAACAGCCTTAAACACATTGTCAGAGGCCAAGGTGGAAGCCATCTGTCACAGGAAACAGGGAGGCATCAGGCTCAGTGCTGGAAATGAATGTTCAGGAGTGGAGCCCAGTATGTCTCAGACTGATGAAGACGGTACACAGATAGCAGAGGTGGATTTTGAGACTCTTTGTTCTACTCCAGCGTTTGAACAAGATTCCAAGTTAGCTGAGCTGCAGGACAGGGATCTTCCAGTGCAGCAAATAAGTGTAAGTATGAACCGACAGTTTTACCTTTTATAGTGACGAGTCTTCATTACCCATACACTTTATTTTAAATTCAAACCTTTTACCTAAACAACAACACTCAGAAGATACTTTTGACTTTGAAGCATATAGTGATCCTTTTGAAAGTTCCCAGGGTAGAGTTTTCAAGGAGTTGAAAGTTAAAATAGTCAAGTTTCTCCTCTGAAAACCTGAGAAGATATATCATTATCACATTGCTTATATAGACGAAAGAAAAAATTCTTTCTCAGACTGTTTCTCTGTTAGCTCAGAAAATCACTATGTCTACCTGAGTGCAAAGTAGAGGTAAGATATCCCATGTTAATTTCTAGTTGGACATAAATGCAATTGGTCTTCCAGGAGAGGGAAATGTAGCTGGTCTGCCTGGCTTCAGTACAGCTTTGCTTTTCGTGGCTGAGGATACTGTCCGGTGACACAGTTTGGTTTAGAGTTCCTGGACTTTTGTGCTGGGAGACCCTCTAGTGCCTATCACTTAACCAACTTACCTACTTTTCATGTTGGCAATTTTTTCCTGATTATAATAGTAATACAGCCTCATTATTAAAAAAAAAACTTCAAACATTACAGTAAGAGGAAGTCTCCAACAATTCCCTTACCAGAGATAATTGTTAACCATTTGCTGTATGTCTCCATTTTTTCTATGCACAGTCTCTGTAAGTTTATTTTATATAAATGGGATTATATTATACATAATGCTTTGTAGGGCTTCCCTGGTGGCTCAGAGGTTAAAGTGTCTGCCTGCAATGTGGGAGACCTGAGTTCAATCCCTGGGTCGGGAAGATTCCCCTGGAGAAGGAAATGGCAATCCGCTCCAGTATTCTTGCCTGGAGAATCCCATGGACAGAGGAGCCTGGTGAGCTACAGTCCATGGGGTCTCAAAGAGTCAGACACGACTGAGCGACTTCACTTCACAATGCTTTGTAACTTATTTTTAAATTTTAATAATACATCTTGGTTATCTTTCTATGTGAATGAACGTAGCACTGCTTGTTGTTGTTTAGTCACTAAGTCGTGTCAGACTCTTTGTGACCCCATGGACTGTGTAGCCTTCCAGGCTCCTCTGGCCAAGGGATTTTCCAAGCAAGAATACTGGAGTGGGTTGCCATTTCCGTCTCCAGGTAGCACTACTTAAATCTTATTATTTGTTGAGTGGTATTCCACTGTGTGGACATATATATATTATGTGTATAAAATAATACATATAATTTATTTAACCAGTTCAGTAGGTCATTTGGATTTTTTTCTTTTTTCCTTCTGGCTCTTACCAAAATGCTCTTTTGAACATTTCTTGAAAGGTTTAAATAACATGATGCTAAGCTCATGTTAGTCACATAACATACATGCCTAGAATAACACTACATGCAATTCTGATCAAAAAATTTCAATACAGACATTTTTTAATGATATTTTTAAAAATCCAGAAAAAGAGAAACTAATCATGGGGATAGGACATGAGGATTAAATTAAACATTCCAAGATTCTCATCTAAAAAGAGGTGGTATTAGTAAAGTGTAGGAAATTATGACTGATATTGATAGAGTAAGCTTTAACTTCAGTTCAGTTCAGTTGCTCAGTCATGTCCAACTCTTTGCGACCCCATGAATTGCCAGGCCTCCCTGTCCATCACCAACTCCCAGAGTTCACTCAGACTCACGTCCATCGAGTCGATGATGCCATCCAGCCATCTCATCCTCTGTTGTCGGAAATTATGACTGATATTGATAGAGTAAGCTTTAAGCTTTAACTTAGGCAGTCTTAAAAAAAAGTCTACATAAAAGTAGAAAGGAGATTGATTTAGAACAGATCAAATTAAATACTCTTTTACTTAGCTGTAATGAAAATATGAAATTTGTTACCTTGTGAAGCTTCACATGCTGGGTATATAAATAAGCTCAAGAAAGGTTTACATGATATGTATAAAAACATGTATCCCCGTGAAAGTTAAATCCATAATGGATTATTAAGGGGACATTAGAGCCATTCATGATATACTGGCTAACCTTTTAAATCAGTGTAATGGAAGTTATATTCTAATACTATCTTGTCCCACAAATACCACTTACCGTTGCTGTCAAATAGCAAAATTCTAGACTGTATAGAACATTGATCTGGCCTGGCATGATATTTCTGCTGTTTTTATGTGCCAATAATCATTTTGTACTACTCATTTCCTATAAAATGAAAGCACCCAGAGTGACCTTAGGTTTGACCTTGAGTTTTGTGGGTTTTTTTGAGATTTTTGTTTTTTTGATGTGGATCATTTTTTAAAAGTCTTTATTGAATTTGCTACAATATTGTTTCTGTTTTATGTTTTGTTTTTTTTGACCTTGAGACATGTGAAATCTTAGCTCCCCAACCAGGGATCAAACATACACCCGATGAATTGGAAGGCAGTTTTAACCACTGGACTGCCAGGGAATTCCCTACCTTTGAGTTTTAAGGATGAATATTACTTATGTAATACAAGTAATATATTTTTGTGTTAAGCTTTTAAATCTATGTTGTCATTTATTATATTAATATGAAATTTTCATTCTGTTCACATATGTCATGGATTTTTATATTTTCCTCTTATGAGGCATTTTTGTGTGATCAAAGGACAAAATAAAACTTAATTTCTTCGAATTTTATTTTATTTTTTTGAATTGTTGTAATCATTTTTATATGTATTTACATCTTATTACAGAGTCTAGAAGATCCAAATCCAATTGAATTACAAATTTTGGTTCATCAAAATGTCACTTCTTGTGATCCAATAAATAATAAGAGAAACTCATATCTGGAAAATAACTCTGACCAGGACCCTCCACATGTGTTAAGGAGATCATCCAGACTAAAAGTAGTCAGAGAGGTAAAGCCCACAGATGACATGTATAAGATGCCAGAGAAAATTTTACCCAAAATACTTGGCTGTGAGGATCAAACAAATAATAGCTCTTCAACTGAGAATTTCAGGTATGCTATAGACTTATGCTTGGGACATCAGAGTAAGTTTACAGTTCAGTTCAGTTCAGTCGCTCAGTCATGTCTGACTCTTTGTGACCCCATGGACTGCAGCATGCCAGGCCTCCCTGTCCATCACCAACTCCTGGAGTTTACTCAAATTCAGTGTCCATTGAGTCAGTGATGCCATCCAGTCATCTCATCCTCTTTTGTCCCCTTATTCTCTTGTCTTCAGTCTTTCCAAGCATCAGGGTGTTTTCCAATGAGTCAGCTCTTTGCATCAGGTGGCAAAAGAATTGGAGTTTCAGCTTCAACATCAGTCCTTCCAGTGAACACCCAAGACTGATCTCCTTTAGGATGGACTGGTTGGATCTCCTTGCAGTCCAAGGGACTCTCAAGAGTCTTCTCCAACACCACAGTTCAAAAGCATCAATTCTTAGGTGCTCAGCTTTCTTTATAGTCTAACTCTCATATCCATACATGACTATGGGAAAAACCATAGCTTTGACTAGACGGACCTTTGTTGGCAAAGTAATGTCTCTGCTTTTTTACAGTTATGTCTAAGTAAAGAACTTTATTTTTCAGTGTTGTTACATTTATTTTGCAATTTAAAAAAACCCAGAAAACACCTTTACTTTCTCTTTTGAGGCTAAAGTAATGGGAAATTGTATTTTAGCTTAATGCTAATTTTCTTTCTTTGTTTAAAATCCATCACCACACACAGTTACAAATTTTTTGGGGGGGGTGCTGAGAACTTTTAAGGTTTACTCTCTTAGCAGCTTTTCAAACATGTAATATGGTATTATTCACTATAGCCACCATGCTATACATTACTACCTTTTGACCACCTTTACTCATTTCACTTACCCACCCTGTCTCTAACCTACAGAACCAGTCTGTTCTCTGTATCTATTAGTTTGTTTGTTTTTTTAGATTCCACATATAAGTGAGGTCATACATTGTTTGTCTTTCTCTGTCTGGCTTACTTCTTTTAGCATAATGCCCTCAAGGCCCATTTGTGTTGTCACAGATGGCAGGATTTTCTTCTTTTCTATGGTTGAATACTTTTCCATTGTGTGTGTGTGACATTTTCTTTATCCATTCATCCATGGATACTTAGGTTACTTCCATGTCTTGACTGTTATAAATAAAGCTGTAGGGAAAATGGGACTGCAGATATTATTTTGAGATAGTGATTTTGTTTCCTTTGAGTAGATACCCAGTAGTGGAATTGCTGGATCATATGGTAGTCCTGTTTTTAATTTTTTGAGGAATCGCTATGCTGTTTTCTATGGTGGTTGCACTAATTTACATTCCCAGCAACAGTGCGTGAAGGCTCCGTTTTCTCTGCACCCTCTCCAGCATTTATTATTTGTAGACTGTTTGATAATGACCATTCTGACTGGTATGGGGTGATATCTTACTGTGGTTTTAATCTACATTTCCCTGATGACTAGTGATACTGAGCACCTTTTCATGTACCATTTGGATGGTGGGCCATTGGGATGCTTTCTTTGGAAATGTCTCATTAGCTCCTCACATTTTTTAATCAGATTTATTTTCTGTTTTGTTGTTGAGTTGTATGAGATTTATATGTTTTGGATACTAACTCCTTTTCAGATATATGATTTGCAAATATTTTCTCCCTTTGATAGTTGTTTTTTTTTTTTTTTCATTTTGTTGATAGTTTCATTGTCTATACAGAAACTTTTTAGTTTGATGTAGTTTCACTTGTTTATTTTTGCTTTTGGTGTGAAATCCAAGAAATCATTTCCATGACTGATGTCAAGGTGCTTACTTACATTTCTTCCTAGGAGTTTTATGGTTTCATGTCTTGTGTTTAAGTCTTAACTCCATTTTGAGTTGATTTTTGTATGTGGTTTAAGATTGTTGTCCAGTTTTTTTTCTTTTACATATGACTGTCCAGTTTTCTTAACACCATTTATTGTAGAGACTATCCTTTCCCCATGGTATATTCTTGGCTCCTTTGTCATAGATTAATTGACCATATATGAGTAGGTTTATTTTGGAGTTCTCTATTGTGTTTCATATCTATATGTCTGTTCTTATCTCAGTTTTTTAAAGTTTTTGATCAGTGCCATACTACATGGCAAGTCCTTTCTCTCTTGCAGAGAGCCTGCCTCTTTTCCCCTAGAAGTTGGAAATAGAGTAGATAGTGGCATGCCTAGGTGGGGAGTGAAGGACAAGAGACTCAAAATACTCACACTTGTGACTGACTGTCCCTAAAGGAGAGATACCATAGATGACAAAAAGACAAGCCTAGAAACCATAGTAACTGGCACATATGTCACTGAATTATCTGCAGCTTACTCAGGAGCAATCTCCTTGTATAAAACTGCCATCATGCATGACAACAGCCTAGTAAAATACCTTTGAGTTTTAAAAAATATTAGTCAAAAATTTGGTATGATTCTCTGTGAATGTTTGTAGAAAACACATAGTAATTTTAAAAACGTTTGATTTTCAAGAATGCAGAATCCTGCTTTAAAGATTGAAGGTAAAGGGAAGACTGTTCCTTCACCCAGGCTCAAGAATGGAGAACAGATCAAGAAAAACAGAAAACCTGCAGGTGAGGCCTGTTTTCTTTATTTCTTTAATAAGTAACTTATGGAAACAGAATTCTGGTACTAAAAAGGATTTAGAGATTATTATGTCTCAACTTCCTCATTTTACTGATGAGGAAGTTCAGAAAGGATTTTCCCCAGAACTGTGCAGCTCATCAGCAGTATAACTAGGACTTGATCCTTAACTTCTACCTCATAAGCTTCCCTGGTGGCTCAGTCAGTATCCTAACTTCTACCTCATAGGCTCATGTATTTTCTAAACTTGTACTTTTAAGACAGAAATTTCAGAATCCTTTTTGGATTCAGATATCTGACCCCTTTGTGGTGTGGCTAGCCAACATAGGCTTTGGGAAATTAAACCCAGAAGAATAAGTAGAGGAAAGAAGGCAAACGTATTATGTTTGTAGATGTTATTTCTTTGTTCCTATATGTAAAACCTCAAAAATGAACTTAAAACTGTCAGAAATAATAAGAACCTAGAAAGACGGGTTACAAAAAATAGATGGTGAGACAGTTGGTAGAATTGAGATATGGATTGTAGATTAAGGAATAATATTTTATCAGTGTTGAATTTTCTTAATCATTATGTAAGGTAGTGTCCTTGTTTTTAGAGAATATATTCTTAAATATTAGTGAGTAAAGGAGCATGGTATATACAAATTATTATTTCTGTGTATATATATGTCTGTGTGCATGTATATATAAAGAGAGAGATAGAATGATTTAAGTGGTGGCAAAATGTTAACAATAGGTGGAGCCTTTGTTTTATTTTTACAACTGTTTTATAAATCTGAAATTATTTCCAGCTAAAAAGCTTTAAAAAAATGTAATCTTTTGTTTTGTAATAAAATAAAAGATGACAAATATCTTTCATATTTATTTACACATTTTCAAAATACAAAAGAAGAACCCATTTACAATAGTTACAAAAGTGAGAAAATACCTACTTATGTGCTGCTGCTGCTGTTAAGTCACTTCAGTCATGTCTGACGCTGTGCGACCCCATAGATGGCAGCCCACCAGGCTCCCCTGTCCCTGGAATTTTCCAGGCAAGAACACTGGAGTGGGTTGCCATTTCCTTCTCCAATGTATGAAAGTGAAAAGTGAAAGTGAAGTCGGTCAGTCATGTCCAACCCTTAGCGCCCCATGGACTGCAGCCCACGAGGCTCCTCTGTCCATGGGATTTTCCAGGCAAGAGTACTGGAGTGGGTTGCCATTGTGCCATGCCTTCATGAAGACAGTGTAAAAATTATGCTGAAGAATATAAAAAAGATGAATAAATGGAAAGAAGAACTGTATTCTTGACAATAAAGATTCAATATTGTAAGAAACTTCTTAAATTATTCTGTAAATGCATGGCAGTGCAGTCAGAAACAGCTTTCGTGTATTTGTTATTTTTTTTTTTTTTGCTTTATAGGACTGGAGGCTAGCTTGAGAATAATATAAAATTTCAGTTGGAAAAGTAAATATAAAAACTAGCCAAGAAAATTCTGAAAAAAAATAAAAGCAAAGGAAAAATAGAGAGGAACAAACCAGCTCTACATAATATGAAAGCAATTAGAAAAGCAATAACAATTAAAATAATTTGATACTGGCACAAGAATCGACAGATAAATCAATGAAGCAGAATAATGTGTTTAGATGTAGAAGCCAGATACAATGGGAATATGGGGTCAGGTCTGTGATAAATATGGCATCTAAAATTGGTGGCTGAGAGAACTAAGCAATAAGTGAAAAACAGAAAACTGGATCCCTATATTATTCCTTATACCAAATTTAATTCCTATTTGGCCAAAAAGTTAAAAAAAAATGCCCTAGAAGAAAAGACAAGTGAACCTTTTTCCAATCTTGGAAAAACCTTTGTGTAGAACAACTCAAACCCAGAAGCCAAGAGGGAAAAGAATGATAAAATTGACTACATTCATTTAAAAAAAATTGTATGGAAAAATATTAAAGAAAATCAGTCATCAAACACAGAAGAAATATTAATAACAATGACAAGGAGTTAATTATAATTGTATGCAAAAACCTCTTACAGTTAACTATAAAGAACATAGGTAAGGGATATGAACAAGAAGTTCACAGAAAAAAATACATAAATACTTGAAAAGATTAGCATCTCATTCACATTTAATGAAATGCAAATTAAGAGGTGTAATTTTCACCTAAGAGAATGCCAGTAAGCATTTGAGAATTCTCAGTGACAGGAATGTAGCAAAATATGTTTCTGATAATAGTGTATGTTCAGTCTTTTGACAGGGTGGTTTCCTTATACTCATCAGAATTTTAAATCACAGTTCTTTTGAATCAGCAATTCTACTTACAGGGATTCTATGGCTATGTTTACTCAAATACGTAGGTATATTTTATAAGGATGTTCATTGCGGCATTGTTTACTATAATAGAATGACTTAGAAACAACCTAAATTGAATAGTTAACAAACTACAATATAACCAATTAAATAATATTCAGTCATTTATGAAATCAGAAGACTATAAATATGTGGATAAGGAAAAAAAGCTATTTTTTTTTTCATGTAATAAGAGTGACTCAAATTTCTTGTTGGAAACAATGCAAGCATCAGTTTTAAAGTACTAAAAAAATTTCTATACCTAGAATTCTATAACTAGAACCTAGAATTCCATACCCAACATAATATCTTTCAGAAATGAAGGTGAAATAGTTTTAGACACACAAAAGCTGAAAGGACTCATCATCAGCAGACCCGTATTATAGGAAATTTTAAAGGACATTCTTCAGGCAGTAGAAAGATGACACTCAATGGAAATCTACATTTACACCTTGAAGATCTTTGGACTTGTTAACTATATGTATAAAAATTATTCCATCAAACTGTGGAAAATTCTTAAAGAGATGGGGATACCAGAACACCTTGCCTGTCTCCTGAGAAACCTGTGTGCAGGTCAAGAGGCAGTAGTTAGAACTGGAACAACAGACTCTTTCAAAATCGGGAAAGGAGTACGTCAAGGCTGTATATTGTCACCCTGCTTATTTAACTTCTGTGCAGAGTACATCATGTGGAATGAGGCACAAGCTGAAATCAAGATTACAGGGAGAAATATCAATAACCTCAGATATGCAGATGATACCACCCTTATGGCAGAAAGTGAAGAGGAACTAAAAAGCCTCTTGATGAAAGTGAAACAGGAAAGAGAAAAGGCTGGCTTAAAACTCAACATTCAGAAAACTAAGATCATGGTATCCAGGCCCATCACTTCATGGCAAATAGATGGGGAAACAATGGAAACAGTGACAGACTTTCTTTTTTTGAGCTCAAAAGTCACTGCAGATGGTGACTGCAGCCATGAAATTAAAAGACACTCCTTGGAAGAAAAGCTGTGACCAACCTAGATAGCATATTAAAAAGCAGAGAGATTACTTTGCCAACAAAGGTCTGTCTAGTCAAGGCAATGTTTTTTCCAGCAGTCATGTATGGATGTGAGAATTGGGCTATAAAGAAAGCAGAGCACCAAAGAATTGATTCTTTTTAACTGTGGTGTTTGTGAAGACTCTTGAGAATCCCTTGGACTGCAAGGAGATCCAACCAGTCCATCCTAAAGGAAATCAGTCCTAAGTATTCATTGGAAGGACTGATGCTGAAGCTGAAACTCCAATACTTTGGCCACCTGATGCGACGAACTGACTCACTGGAAAAGACCGTGATGCTGGGAAAGATTGAAGGTGGGAGGAGAAGGGGATGACAGAGGATGAAATGGTTGGATGACATCACTGACTCAATGGACATGAGTTTGCGCAAGCTCTAGGAGTTGGTGATGGACAGAGAAGCCTGGTGTGCTGCAGTCCGTGGGGTTGCAGAGTCGGACGTGACTGAGCAACTAAACTGATGGATAAAAATGCAGATTTTTTTCTTATTAATCAATTTTAAAGAATAATTCACTATTTAAACAAAAATAACAATTGGTTATGAAATTTTAAATGTACATAAAAGTAAAATGCCTGGCAATAATAACATAAAAAGACTTTTAGGGGAGAAATGGAAGTATACCACTGTAAAATTTATGTAAGGAGATATCATTTGGAGGTAGACTGTGATAAGTTGATGAAGGAAATGGCAACCCACTCCAGTATTCTTGCCTGGAGAATCATGGACAGAGGAGAGCCTGGTGGGCTACAGTCCATGGCGTCACAGAGAATCGGACACAACTAAGTGACTTTCCCTTACTCACTCACTCATGATAAATTGAAGATGCACTATAAACCCTGAAGAAAAACATTTTAACAAATAACTAATCACAATTAAAAGTCAACACAGATGATACAATGGATTAACAAAAATATTCATTTTTAATCCAAAAGGAGGTAGAAGAGGGAAAAGAAAATAAAGAACAGATGAGAAAAACTGAAAAAAAATAATAAGATGATACTCTCAAACCCAACCATACGTTAACAATCACACTGAATATAAATGATTAAGACACTCTCAGTTAAAAAGCAGAGTTGTTATATTGGGTAAAAAAGCAAGACTAAACTATATGCTTACTTTTAGAAACATATTTGAAATATAAATGCATAAATAGGTTAAAATGAAAAGAATAGAGGGAAAATATACTTTGCTAGCATCAGTTGTATTAGTTTCCTATGGTGATAACAATTTACAACAAAGTTTGTGACTTAACACAAATTCATTCTCTTACAGTCCTGAAGTCAGAAGTCCAAATGAGTGCTGGGAGTTAAAACCAAGGTCTCAGCAGGGCTGGTTCCTTCTCTATGCTCAGCGAAAAGTGTGTTCCTTTCCCTTCCAGCTGCTGGAGGCTATGGCATTCCTTTGCTACTGGCTGTTGCTGCTGTTGCTGCTGGCTACATCTGTCCAATCTGTGCTTCTCTTGTCACTTTGCCTTCCCCTCTTTTAATCTTTTTGCTTTCCTCTGTGTTTAATTTTAATACAAAATTTAAAGGTTATACTCCATTTGCAGTTATTACAAAATACTGGCTATATTCCCCATATTGTACAGCATATCCTTGTAACCTGTCATACACCCAATAGTTTGTACTTCCCACTCCCCTACTCCTATATTGCTCCTCCCCACCCCACTGATAACTAGTTTGTTCTCTGTATCTGTGAGTCTTTTTGTTATAGTCATTAGTTTTTTGTGTTTTTTAGATTTCACATAAGGATACCATGCAGTACTTATCTTTCTCTTTCTGAATTATTTCACTTAGCATAATGGTCTCCAAGTCCATCCATATTCCTGCAAATGGTAAAATTTAGTTCCTTTTAATGGCTGAGTTCCCAGTAGCTCAGGGGTAAAGAATCCACCTGCAATGTAGGAGAAGTTGGTTTGATCCCTGGGTCCAGAAGATCTCCTGGAGAAGGAAATGGTAACCTACTTCAGTGTTCTTGCCTGGGAAATCCCATGGACAGAGAAGCCTGGTGGGCTACACTCCATGGGGTTGCAGAGAGTCTCATACAACTGAGCAACTAAACAGCAACAATGGCTGAGTAATATTCCATTGTATATGCATACCACATGTCCTTTATCCATTCATCTGTTGATGGACACTTAGGTGGCTCCCATATCTTGGCAATTATAAATAATGCTACTATGATCATTGGGGTACATGTATCTTTTTAAATATTGTTGTTTTTTTCGTATGTATACCCAGGATTGGAGTTACTGGGTCATGTGGTAGTTCTATTTTTATTTTTTTGAGAAACCTCGATACTCTTTTGCACAGTGGCCACACCAATTTACATTCCCACCAACCCTTTGCACAGTGGCCACACCAATTTACATTCCCACCAACCCTTTCATCTTTAAAGAATTCTTGTGATTGTGTAGATACCCAGATAATCCATGGTAAGATTCTCTTCCCTAGATCCTTAATCACATCTGCAAAGTCTCTTTTGCTATCTGTAAGAGAACATTCTCAGGGTTTGGGGGATTAAGATATGAAGGAAGCTGTAAACAAAACAACAGATTGGGAGGAAATATTTGCAAATGATGTGACCAACAAGGGATTAGTCTCCAGAATTTACAAATAGTTCATGTGGCATAGTATCATCAAAACAAACAAAACAATCAAAAAATGGGCTGAAGAACTAAATAGACATTTCTCCAAAGAAGGCATACAGATGGCCAAGAGGCACATGAAAAAATGTTCAGCATCACTAATTATTAAGAGAAATGCAAATCAAAACTACAGTGAGATATCATTTCACACCAGTCAAAATGGCTATCTTCAAAAAATCTACAAACAATAAGTGCTAGAGGGAGTGTGGAGAGAAGGGAACCCTCCAACACTATTGGTGGAAATGCAAATTGGTATAGCCACTATGGCAGAAAGTGAAGAAGAACTAAAGAGCCTCTTGATGAAAGTGAAAGAGAAGAGTGAAAAAGTTGACTTAAAACACAACATTCAGAAAACTAAGATCATGGCATCCAGTCCCATCACTTCATGGCAAATAGATGGGGAAACAGTTGAAACAGTGACAGACTTTATTTTGGGGACCTCCAAAATCACTGCAGCCATGGAATTAAAAGATGCTCCTTGGAAGAAAAGCGATGACTAACCTAGACAGCATATTAAAAAGCAGAGACATTACTTTGCCGATGAAGGTTCGTCTAGTCAAAGCTATGGTTTTTCCAGTGGTCAGGTATGGATGTAAGAGTTGGACTATAAAGAAAGCTGAGCACCGAAGAATTGATACTTTTTAACTGGGGTGTTTGTGAAGACTCTTGAGAGTCCCTTGGACTTCAAGGAGATCCAACCAGTCCATCCTAAAGGAAATCAGTCCTGAGTATTCATTGGAAGGACTGATGTTGAAACTGAAACTCCAATACTTTGGCCACCTGATGTGAAGAACTGACTCACTGGAAAAGACTGTGATTCTGGGAAAGATTGAAGGCAGGAGGAGAAGGGGATGACAGAGGATGAGATGGTTGGATGACATCACTGACTCAATGGACATGAGTTTGTGCAAGCTCCAGGAGTTGGTGATGGACAGGGAAGCCTGGCGTGCTGCAGTCCATGAGGTTGCAAAGAGTTGGACATGACTGAGTGACCAAACTGAACTGAACTATGGAGAACAGTATGGAGGTTGCTTTCAAAACTAAAAACAGAGCTACCATATGACCCTACAATCCTGCTCCTGGACACACATTGGGAGAAAAACATGGTCTGAAAGGATTCATGCACCCCAGTGTTCACTGCAGCACTGTTTACAATAGCTAAGACATGGAAACAACTTAATACTCATCAACAAAGGAATGGATAAGGACGATGTGGTACATATATACAACGGAATATTACTTAACCATTAAAACAAATGAAATAATGCCATTTGCAGCAACATGGATAGACCTAGAAATTGTCATCCTGAGTGAAGAAAGTCAGAGAAAGAGAAATATTGTATGATATCTCATATATGGAATCTAAAAAAGAAATGATAAAAATGAACTCATTTACAAAACAGAAACAGACTCACAGAGAACAAACTTAAAGTTACCAGGGGAAAGAGTAGGGGGATGGGGTAGTTAGGGAGTTTGGGATGGAACTGTACACATTACTATATTTAAAATGGATAACCAACAAGGTCCTACTGTATAGCACAGGGAACTTTGCTAAACATACCAACCTAAATGGGAAAAGAATTTGAAAAAGAATAGATACATGTTTATATAAAATAAAATATTACAACTCTCAAAAAAAAGATATGAACATCTTTGGAGGACCATTATTTATCTTACCACACAAATTAGAAGATGACTGAAGTCACTATATACTGTTATATAGAACAGCATATATTATGAACTATATACATTTTATAATACATCATTAGTACCAGACAGAGTAAGCAGGGGTTACTTCCCCGTGTGTGTGTGTGTGTGTGTGTGTGTGTGAGTCACTCTGCTGCTGCTAAGTTGCTTTAGTCGTGTCCAACTCTGTGCAACCCCAGAGACGGCAGCCCACCAGGCTCTCCCGTCCCTGGGATTCTCCAGGCAAGAATACTGGAGTGGGTTGCCATTTCCTTCTCCAATGCATGAGAGTGAAAAGTGAAAGTGAAGTCAGTCGTGTCCAACTCTCTGCGACCCCATGGACTGCAGCCTACCAGGCTCCTCTGTCCATGGGATTTTCCAGGCAAGAGTGCTGGAATGGGTTGCCATTCTCTTTTCCAGGGGATCTTCCTGAGCCAGGGATCAAACCCTGATCTCCTGCATCACAGGTAGAGTTTTTACCATTTGAGCTACAGGGAGAACTCTTCCCCAAGAGTACGTAATAATTCTAAATAATTTTTCTCTCTTTTTTTCTTCCAGTTTTGTTGAGATATAATTGACATACAGCTTGGTATAAATTTAAGGTGTACAACGTAATGATTTGACATTGTTACCACAGTAAGTTTAGTGGACATTCATCATCTTATATAGGTACAAAATTAAAGAAATAGAAAAAATTTTTTTCCTTGTGTTGAGAAGTCTTAGGATTTACTCTTAACCACTTTCACACATAATATGCAGCAATGTTAATTATATTTATCATATTGTACATTATATTCCTAGTACTTATTTATAACAGGGAGTTTGTACCTTTTGACTTCCTTGATGCAACTCCTCCAGCCCCTTCCCCTAACTCCGAATAACCACAAATGTGGTCTCTTTTCTCATGAGTTTGTTTATTTGCTTGTTTATTTTTGAAGTGTAATGACCTCAACTTTGCATTGGCTTCATAGTGATTCAGTGTTTCTATACTTTTAAAATTGATCATTATGATAAGTCTAGATACCATCTTTTACCATACAAAGATATTACATATTACTGTATTCTCACACTGTACAGTTATACCTGCTGCTGCTAAGTCGCCTCAGTCGTGTCTGACTCTGTGCGACCCCAGAGACGGCAGCCCACCAGGCTCCTCCGTCCCTGGGATTCTCCAGGCAAGAACGCTGGAGTGGGTTGCCATTTCCTTTTCCAATGCATGACAGTGAAAAGTGAAAATGAAGTCACTCAGTCGCGTCTGACTCCCAGCGACCCCATGGACTGTAGCCCACCAGGTTCCTCCGTCCATGTGATTTCCCAGGCAAGAGTACTGGAGTGGGGTGCTGTTGCCTTCTCCAACTCTTATACCTGGGCCTCCTTTATTTTGCAGCTGGAGTTTTGTACCTCTTAGGATCCCTTACCTGTTTCTCTCATCCCCTCACTCCCTCCACTCTGGCAACCACCTGTTGGTTTTCTGAATCTGTGACTCTGTTTCTGTTTTGTTACATTTGTTCATTTGTTTTGTTTTTTAGATTCCATATATAAGGGAAATTGTACAGTGTTTGTCTTTCTCTGTCTGACTTATTTCACTTAATACCCTTTATGTCCACCCATGCTATTGCATATGGGAAGATTTCACTCTTTTTATGGCTGAGTAATATTCCATTTTTGCCTTTTCATATTGTTCATGGGGTTCTCAAGGCAAGAATGCTGAAGTGGTTTGTCATTCCCTTCTCCAATGGACCATGTTTTGTCAGAACTCTCCCCCATGACCTTTCCATCTTGGGTGGCCCTACATGACATAGCTCATAGTTTCATTGAGGTACACAAGACTGTGACCCATGTGATCATAAAAAGCAGAGACATCACTTTGCTGACAAAGGTCTGTATGATCAAAGCTATGGTTTTTCCAGTAGTCATATGTGGATATGAGAGTTGGATCATAAAGAAGAATGAGTGCTGAAGAATTGATGCTTTTGAACTGTGGTGTTGGAGAAGACTCTTGAGAGTCCCTTGGACAGCAAGGAGATCAAACCAGTCAGTCCTAAAGGAAATCAACCCTGAATATTCATCAGAGGGACTGATGCTGAAGCTGAAGCTCCAATACTTTGGCCACCTGATGTGAGGAACTGTCTCATTGGAAAAGACCCTGAGCCTGGGAAAGATTGAGGGCAGGAGGAGAAGGAGGCGACAGAGGATGAGATGGTTGGATGGCATCATTGACTCAGTGGACATGAATTTGAGCAAACTGTGGGAGATAGAGAAGGACAGGGAAGCCTGGTGTGTTGCAGTCCATGGGGTCACAAAGAGTAGGACATGATTGAGCAGCAAACAACAGCAATATTCCATCATATACATATGTCACATCTTTATCCATTCATCTATTAATGGACAGTTAGGTTGCTTCTATATCTCTTAAAATGCTGCAGTGAACATAAAGGTGCATACATCTTCTCTAGTTAGTGTTTTCACAGAGGATCTGAATAGACGTTATTCCAGAGAAGACATATAGATGGCCACAGACATGTGAAAAGGTGTTCCACGTCACAAATCATCAGGGAGGTGCAAGTCAAAACTGCAATGAGATATCCTCTCACCCCTGTTAAAATGGCTGTTATCAAAAAGACAGTAAATGACAAGTGTTAGGGAGGTTGTTGAGAAAAGGAAACACTGCACTGTTGTTGGGAAATGTAAATTGGTACAGTCACTATGGAAAACAGTATGGAGATTTCTCAAAAAGTTACAGCTATAGTATCATCCAGCAATTCCACTCCTGGTTATCTATCTGAAGTAAACAGTTATTCTGTTAGTAACAGAGTTTCAAAATACATGAAGCAGAAACTGATAAAAGTGCAAGAAGAAATAGACAAATCCACAATTATAGTCAGTGATTTTAATGCCAGTCTTCAGTGATCATTAACTCATTATAATGACCCAAGTGGACAGTAAGGATAGAGGGCATTCAGACAACGCTGTCAGACAGCTTGGTCTGTTTAACATCTGTGTAACTTTCCACTCAAGGTCAGAAGATAACACATTCTTTTCAAGTGCACTCAGAATATTTATCAAGATAGTTTATATGCTGAACCATAGAAGAAGTATCAATAAATATAAAAGGATTAAATCATAAAATGTTTTTTATGACTGCAAATAGAATTAACAAGATCAGTAACAGAAAGATCTCTATAAAATCTTGAGATATTTGGAAAGTAAGTAGCACACTTTAAAATAACCCATGGGTCAAAGAAATTTAAAGGAAATTTGAGAATATGTTTAACTAAAATAGAGTGAAAATACAACGTAGCACACACAAAAAAGTCACTGCAGGAAGGCACTGTCTGAAAGCCAGGAAGAGGTCTCAGCAGAAGCAGAATTTTGTAGAACCTTAATTGTGGACTTTCAGCCTCTAGAACTATGAGAAAATAAGTTTCTGTTGTTTAAGCCACCCAGTTTGTAGTACTCAGTTATGTTAGCCTTAGTCAACTAATCCTAATAGTAATAGCTGATTTCATGAAGATGTCACGAAAAGGGTGATGGGGGACTTGTAGTACTAAATGCCTGTGTTAGAAAGAGCCCTCTCAAATCAGTGATACCAGCTTCTAACTTAAGGAACTAGAGAAAAAAGAGTGAGTGAAATCCAGAGTAAACAGAGGAAAGGAAATAGTAAAGGAGAAAACTATGGTAAAGCAAAAATCAATGAAATTGAAAACAGAATAAGGAAAATCAATAAAACTAATCTTGGAGAAGATCAGTAAAATTGATAAACCTCTCTCAAACTGACCAGGAAAAAAAAGAGAAGCACAGATTACCAACGTCAGAAGTAAGAGGTGACATCATGACCTAGTCTACAGATATGCAAAAGGATGATAAGGGAATATTATGAACAACTTTTTGCCAGTGCATTAGATGAAATGGACAAATTCCTTGACAGACATAAGTATTAGAAAGCAGTGGGCAACCTGAGTAATAACAAATCTACCAAGTAAATTGCATCTTTATTTCAAAACTTCCCCACCAAAAAGCAAATCAAACAGCAACAAACCAAAAAAACTTCTAGGCCAAGATGCATCCTGTTCAGTCACTCAGTCGTGTCCGACTCTTTGCAACCCCAAGAATCGCAGCACACCAGGCCTCCCTGTCCATTACCATCTCCCAGAGTTCACTCAAAATCATGTCCATCGAGTTGGTGATGCCATCCAGCCATTTCATCCTCTCTCGTCCGCTTTTCCTTCTGCCCCCAATCCCTCCCAGCATCAGTCTTTTCCGATGAGTCAACTCTTTGCATGAGGTGGCGAAGTACTGGAGTTTTCAGCTTTAGCATCATTCCTTCCAAAGAACACCCAGGGCTGATCTCCTTTAGAATGGACTGGTTGGATCTCCTTGCAGTCCAAGGGACCCTCAAGAGTCTTCTCCAACACCACAGTTCAAAAGCATCAATTTTTCGGTGCTCAGCTTTCTTCACAGTCCAACTCTCGCATCCAAACATGACCACTGGAAAAACCACAGCCTTGACTAGATGGACCTTTGTTGGCAAAGTAATGTCTCTGCTTTTGAATATGCTATCTAGGTTGGTCATCACTTTTCTTCCAAGGAGTAAGCGTCTTTTAATTTCATGGCTGTAGTCACCATCTGCAGTGATTTTGGGAGCCCAAAAAGATAAAGTCTGACACTGTTTCCACTGTTTCCCCATCTATTTGCCATGAAGTGATGGGACCAGATGCCATGATCTTCGTTTTCTGAATGTTGAACTTTAAGCCAACTTTTTCACTCCCCTCTTTCACTTTCATCAAGAGGCTTTAGTTGACTAAGGCTAACATAACTGAGTACTATGAACTGGGTGGCTTAAACAACAGAAACTTATTTTCTTATAGTTCTAGAGGCTGAAAGCCCACAATTAAGGTGCTACAAAATTCTGTTTCTGCTGAGACCTCTCTTCCTGGCTTTCAGACAGTGCCTTCCTGCAGTGACTTTTTTGTGTGTGCAGAGAGCTTTAGTGTTTCTTCCTTTTTTATAAGGATGCCAACCATATTATATTAGGGCTTGAACACATGAATTTTGTGAGAATATTACTTCAGTCCATTATACCTTCAATAGTGAATTCTGCCAAACAGCTAAGGAAGAAATAATACCAGTTCTTTACAAAGTAAGTGAAGTGAAATTGCTCAGTTGTGTCTGACTCTTTGCGACCCCGTGGACTGTAGCCTACCAGGCTTCTCTGTCCATGGGATTCTCTAGGCAAGAATACTGGAGTGGGTTGCCATTTTCTTCTCCAGGGGGGTCTTCCCGACCCAGGCTTCAAACCCGGGTCTCCCGCATTGCAGGCAGACGCGTTAGCCTCTGAACCACCAGGGAAGCCAGGAAAGAGTTCTTCACAAACTCTTCCAAAAACCTGACGATGAGGAACTGTTTCTAGCTCCTCTTATGAGGTCACCATTAAACTGATACAAAAATCAAAGACATTACAAGAACAGAAAACTGCAGTTCAGTATCCTTCATAAGCAGAGGTGCAAAAATCTAAACAATTTTAGGAAATCATATTCAACATATGTGCATATGTACATTGTAACCAAGTGAGATTTATCACAGGAATGTTGGGTTGACTTTACATTTGAAAGTCAAACACTGTAATTTGCTATATTAATAAGCTAAAAGAAAAAAATCATATGATCACCTCAGTAGATGATGCAGAAAAAGATTTTGGTAATACCTAATATCCATTACTGATAAAAACTCAGCAAATTTATAATAGAGGGGAACTGGGTCAACCTGATAAAGGGCATCTACAAGAAGATACACAGCTCTCATACATAATGGTTAAAGACTTAGTGTTTTCCCCCAAGATCAGAAATGAGATAGGAAAGTCTGTTCTCACTACTACTTTTGCTCATTGAAAGAAAACAGTCTTTAGTCACAAGTCACATGATCATCTGTAGAAAATCTGATGGAAACTACAATAAAAGCAACTATAAGTGAGTTTAGCAAAGTTGCAACATAAAAGATCAATATACTAGTATTAATTACACTTCTTTATTCTAGCAACAAAAAATTAGAAAGTTAAATTTGAAAGCCAAACAATTAGGAAGTGAAATTTATGCTATTTCAAAAAGTGTGAAATACAGATTAAATTTAACAAATTATGTAAAAGGTACGCTCAAACCTAGAAGATTTTACACATAGAGAGCAAAATTTGATGGAGAGAAATGGAAACATACCTTGTTCATTGAGTCAGAAGACTCGATATGGTTAAGATTTTTTTCTGCTGAGATATATTTATGGAATCTACACAATCTTAATCAAAATCCCTGTAGGATTTTTTTTTTTTGGTAGAAATTCAAAAGCTGGTTCTAAAATTCATATGTAATGCAAAGGATCTAAATAGACAACTCTGATAAAGAACAAAGTTTTGAGAGTTAACACTACCTTATTTCAAGAATTATTATTTTATGGCTGTGGTGATCAAAATAGCATGGTACTGTCATCAAGATAGGGAAATATTAGTAGATCAGTGGAAGAGAAGGGAGTTCAGAAGCAAACTCTGAGTTTTGACAAAGGCACAGGCCTTTATAGTAGAGAACAATTGAAAATCTGTATGCAGCAGAATATTATTGAGTGTTATTCTCTGTATTTGAAGAGTGTTTATTTTTGTTTTGGCCAACAAGTTACTTAAAGATCAGCATGGTCTTTTCAATACATTAAAAAAATCCTTGTTAGGTAGGTCTAGTGTAGGCCTTACTTTGCCCCTAAGATATGACCCACTGAAGGTCTCTCTAAATGCCCCAATTGTTCAACAAAGTCTCTCTCCCCAGATGGGCAGGAATGTAAATGTTCCCCAGCCTGTATGATCTCCAATGGTGGTTATTAATAATTTATAGTTCCTGGGTACTTCTTGCCCAGTCTCATATGACTATTTACCCATGAATGGTTTAGTATTCAGATAATGACTCAAAGAGCCCCTTTTATAGTTATCTGGTGCCTTTTCTGTACACCCTCATCTCTGGTGCCCTGCCCTGTAAATTTTTTTACCCCAGCCTCCCCAGACGCTGATCTGTCTCCTCCGCCCAGCAGGAGCACCTCATATGCTGGTGTTATCCTCGGTAAACCCGAGACAGGAAGCTGGAATGACCTTAGGTCTCACTGCGTTGTGTGCCTTCACTCAGGGAGCCATAGGTCTGAAGTGCCCGTTTTTCTAATTTCTGGATAAAGGATCCCCCCACCCCATATATTTTATTTAGTTTTCTAGTTGTTTACAGCGGGACAGTAAGTGTTAGCAGTTATTTAGTCCTGATTGGAAGTGAATATCTTTCACAACTTAGTTTTCATTGAAAATTTTTATATTCTTAATTTTTTAAAATAAATTTCATATTTATAATAGCAAGTACAACTGGCAAAGACAGCTATGGAATAAAGACCATTGGTCTTTACATATAGTTTATCTGGTGGGAGCAGAATGCTTTGTAGTCTGGGGTAGGGGAAGGTAGGCTCAAGTGTTCAGCAGTTGGTTTGTTTTAGTTTACAGTGGGACTGAATGGAGAGAATCACATAAAAACAAAGCAGTTGAATTGTGGTCCATTGAGAAAATCTGCTGCAGTACTCAGTTACCTTTCAGGATGGAGCAGGGTATTTACATGAAAACTAGAAAAGCTATCATCAAAGCTTTTCTGAAATTTGGGAAAACCAAATGAGTATTATCGGTAGACGTGGATAGGATTTGGGTTATCTAAATGAAGAGTTTCAGTATTTTAGGAGGCACAGTGGAGAAGTGATACTTGGTATGCAGAACCTGGAAAACTATTTTTAATTGTGTATTTCCTGGCTTAGGAAGTCAAAACTATTATACAGCTCAAGATCATAGTCCTTTACTTAATTTCATGACAATTATTTTTAGCAAAGAAAGAAAATTTAGTACCATTCTTTTTTCTGGTTTTACTGGAGCTAATTTTTTGTATCTTTCTGATACAGTTCTGAGATTTTCTCTTCATGGTTTTATAAGATGTTTCGGTATTGTAAATTTTGTTGAGTGTAACAACATCTAAATAGTCCCTTTCATTAGAACTTCTAAGAAAATAATCTATTAGTCTTCTTACATATGCAGCTTTCCTAGAGTTTCAATCAACATAAATGCTTACATGATCTATAGTTTACTCAAATATTTCAAACTATTGACATTCTCCTCTTTCACCTTTTTGCATGTAGATACTGTTATAGTTGGGTTAATGAATGAAATACTCCTTCATAATATGATATATTTCTATTCTAGAATGTTAACTGAAATCATTCTGTTACTGATGTTCCTCTTCATTTTCAAATAAGAGTTTTTCATGCTTTTGGTTTTCTTTTGTTAATGCCTTCATTTCAGAAAAAATGAAGATGAATAAAGTAACTCGTGGTAACATTAACCGGAGAAACATTTTTGGAGAGAACTTACTGTATAAAGCTGCTGTGCACAATGATACTGGTCTTGTTCATCATTATATCAAAAACGGTGGAAATGTTAATCAGCCGAGTTATGCCGGTAGGTTGTGGTTATCACCTACAGTTATCTTGAGAGTGTTTTTTGTTTCAGCTGAATTACTGCTATGAAATTATGGCAAAGTAGGCTTAAGGCAAGCCTCAAAACAGAAAGCTTCCAAGTATTTTTTCTTCTTAGGTGATGCTTCACCATCCTCTCCAGGAAGTGGTAAGATAAGGCGAGAGGCATTTCCCCTTCAAAGGTTGTGCCTGCCTGGGCCCACCTGGTGGGCCAGGTGCAATAGCTGCCACAGAGGGACGGGGCTCCTGGGGCCAGCTTGCTGGCTTTGTGTGAGCATTGTTACTGTGAGACTCAGCTTTTAATGGAAGAGGAATGAGGTTCAGAGCTGAAAGAAGCTGGTGATACATTGAGCTTCTGGGAAAATTAATGGTAGAGGGACAGCAAAACAGTTGCCAGGGAAATGAAGAGAACAGACTATATGAGTTGGAGAGGGTGAGCAGGAAGCTCAGAAAGAGCAGTCTTTCTGCCAGGTTGGATCTCTGGTATAGCCTTCCTGTGGGGAGAACCTGGCATGTTCTCTTGGAGAGGAATGATTCCTCAGTGGCGCTTACGTACTTAAAGCACTGAGTAGCACTGGGCCAGCACCTTTTGTGTCCTTGCTTTTACTGTTGTTTCTAGACTTTCTTGGTGTATGAAACAGTGTGCAAAGTCTTTTGATACACAGAGATCGGCAGCACAATCCTCAGATAAGCAGGTGATACAAGTGCTCCGTCAGAACTTACTTTAGCAGGATCTGGGTTTATACTGTAATCAATCAGAGCTTTAAAGACTGTTATTCTAAGTCTTGTAACCAGTTCATCTATCATGGTCTTATAACCTTAAACCATGGATCCTTACTTGCTAGCCAGAGCTCTTGCTTCTTTGATTTTGAGAAATCCATGGTTCTTTCTGTTAAGTCTCTGTGTGCTTCTTAGGTTCAGGAGTAGTTCTGCATGCCTCTATAACTGGAATTTATGGATTTCCCAAACGTCAATCTTAACAGGTTTCTGTTCATTAACCTTTTTTTAAATTCTTTCCTGTGCCATTATTAGCATCCTTGGTTGCTATTCCCTACTTGTCTTTTGCTTGGCAGCACACACCTTCTCCTCTCTGCCCCATGTACTTCTGTGACTTTCATGAATTCTTTACCTGTCCATATTTTCCAGACTTTTGAACTCCCTTGTTTTCTACTTTTTCTCTCAGTTGGCATCTTACTCTGACCTTACTACTTCTGACTACCACATCTTACAGAATTGCAGAGGGCAGTGTTTGCAAAAGGTTGTCCATAAGCCATTTTCCTGTCACCTACAATATTTGTTTAAAATGTAACCTTTACTGAAGCACACACACAAAATCACTGAAAATCACAGTCAAAATCTTTAGGTTAGAATCTAGAGATCGAGCTTCCCTAGATAGTTTTTAAAATATCCATTCATTTATTTGGCTGCACAGGGTTTTTGTTGTGGCCCATGGGATCTTTGATCTTCATTGTGGCGTGAGGATCTTTAGTTGCACATGCAGCGTCTTTAGTTGCAACGTGCGGGATCTAGTTCCCTGACCAGGCTCAAACCCAGAACCCCTGTGTTGGGAGTGCAGAGTCTTAGCCACTACACCACCAGGGAGGTCCCTCCCTAGGTGATTTTTATTCTCATTAAAGTTCAAGAACTACTGAGAAGAGGTGTATGGCCTCCTTATAACATATTGGTTCAATGTATATGCCTCCTCTGCGCCAAATACTGTGGAAACAAAAAAATAAACAATATCTACTAGAAAGGTTAAAATATATTTATTTTTTGATACAATCCAATAAAGACTTCAGTTCAGTTCAGTCACTCAGTCGTGTCTGACTCTTTGTGACCCCATGAATCGCAGCACACCAGGCCTCCCTGTCCATCACCAACTCCCGGAGTTCACTCAGACTCATGTCCATCGAGTCAGTGATGCCATCCAGCCATCTCATCCTCTGTCGTCCCCTTCTCCTCCTGCTCCCAATCCCTCCCAGCATCAAAGTCTTTTCCAATGAGTCAACTCTTCACATGAGGTGGCCAAAGTACTGGAGTTTCAGCTTTAGCATCATTCCTTCCAAAGAAATCCCAGGGCTGATCTCCTTCAGAATGGACTGGTTGGATCTCCTTGCAGTCCAAGGGACTCTCAAGAGTCTTCTCCAACACCACAGTTCAAAAGCATCAATTCTTCGGCGCTCAGCCTTCTTCATAGTCCAACTGTCACATCCATACATGACCACTGGAAAAACCATAGCCTTGACTAGACGGACCTTAGTCGGCAAAGTAATGTCTCTGCTTTTGAATATGCTATCTAGGTTGGTCATAACTTTTCTTCCAAGGAGTAAGCGTCTTTTAATTTCATGGCTGCAGTCACCATCTGCAGTGATTTTGGAGCCCCCCAAAACAAAGTCTGCCACTGTTTCCACTGTTTCCCCATCTATTTCTCATGGAGTGATGGGACCGGATGCCATGATCTTCGTTTGTACACAAAATGTAATATACTCAATTATTTTTTCATAGGTAACATTTGCATTTCATAAGTCCTCATTTATATTTTGTGATATCTTTGTCTTTGATTTAAAAAAGAAAACCTACTTCAATAATTTTTTACCTATCAAAACCAATGGTGACAACCATGAAGTAGCCTTGAAAATAAACTCTGAATACCGAAAATAGATCTGATAAAGCTTCTTTGCTAAAACCCTGTCAGATCAATGAATTGAGGATTATTTTACACAGATTCCTAACTTATGACACATTAGAACTGAAAAGAAAGATTGGCTCAGGCCAGGATGTTGATAATAGCAAGAAGTTTAAGCCAACAACAAGGTAAGAGACACATAAAAACATTAAAAATGAGGAGCAAAATTGTTGAGGACTGTAATACAGAAGAAGGTACACTGCATATCTCTGTGGGTGTTAACAGTTGCTGCATTAGATCATACAGCTAATATCATTATGATGTTGAATTTTTTTAAACAGTGGGTTTAATTGTATTGTCTTTATAGGAAATCTGTCTTCTCAGAAAGCTTTGAGGAAATTTCCTCCAAGATAGTTACATTTTTAAAAAGAAAAAAAGATTTTGCTTGAGGATCTCCCAACTTGTAGTTTGGGGAGATAATAAAAGATTTGTTATTTTGGAGTTTAATAAATATCGTTGACTTATATCATTGTGTCTGACTAACAAAAAGATTTATCTGGCTGACTGGTATTCTTGGAGCACTTTGTAGTATGTTAGTTGAATTATTGTAACTAACTTTTTGCAAATTGCGAGAAAAAATTATACAGTTGACCCTTGAATAGCGTGGGAGTTAGGGTCCTGACTCTCATTGTGGTCAAAAATCTGAGTATAAATTATAGTTAGCTCTCCCTATCCATGGTTTCTCCTTCAATGACCTCAGATTGTGTGATACCATAGTATTTACTGTTGGAAGGAAATCTGTGTATAAGATAGACCTGCGAAGTTCAAAGCCACGTTGGTCAAGAATCAACTTTTAAACTGACTTCTGTGAGGTCCTGCTGGCTGGGTTACTTTAACAAAAGTACCTTGAACTACGAATAAGGCTTTTTTCCCTCTTTTCTGCAGAAAAGTAACCTGCAACCAGCATTCTCTATGAGCTAATAATGACCCCCCCCATAGCCTTTTTATTTGAGGGGGGCAGGAGTGTTTTCAAATTTTTTACTATTTTCATATTTTTCCATATTAATACCCACAGTGTTAAGGGTAGGAATTTTAATAAAAATTTGAATTGAATCCACAAATAATATAGATTGCTTCATGGTGAGATTATCTTGTTTCATATAGCCAAAATATTTTTAAAGCAACAAATTAGAGTTCTTATTTTAAGGGCAAGCACAGACATTATTAAGATGCCAAATATAACAAACACCATTACTTTTTTGTGTCATAGGTTGGACAGCACTTCATGAAGCTAGTTTAGGAGGGTTTTATCAGACAGTAAGTGAACTGTTAAAAGGTGGAGCAGATGTGAATATCAGCGGAATGTACCAGATCACTCCCCTGCATGATGCTGTGATTAATGGACATTATCAGGTACTGTAATAGAGATTCAGTTTCAGTTCATTCTGCTAATCAGTACTCAGAATTTATCATAAAATATTACTGTGATGGATTGGTTGTGCCTAATATGGCAGATCTCATTATATATGTTACTTTTAATAACTACGTGATGTGTATTTTGGTTGTATATAGTATTTTTTCAACTTCCTTAGGACTCTTTTTGTATAGTACTTTATAGGCTTTGTGTGCCTGTGCTGAGTCGCTTCAGCCGTGTCCAGCTCTTTGCGACCCGGTGGACTATAGCCCGTCAGGCTCCTTTGTCCAATGGGATTCTCCAGGCAAGAACACTGGAATGGGTTGCCATTTCCTCCTCCAGGGGATCTTCCCCACCCAGCAATCAAACCCAGGTCTCCTTCACCACAGGCAGATTCTTTACCGCTTGAGTCATGAGGGACACCCTTACAGGCTCTAGGAGAACATTTCCTTCTTAGTATGTTATGCAATGATAGGGTTGCAGCAGGCTCACAGCTTTTTGTAGTATAGTGTTACTTTCAGAATCAAACTAAGACATGAGAACCTTTCAGGTTTAATGACCTGAGAGTACACACCAGTACACACCAGCACAGAGGTACCAATGGTTATAATATCAAAATGCTATAATTCCATATATGTTGGTTAATAGTAACTAGAGTAATGGTACGTGAATGCTAAGTTGCTTCAGTCATGTCTGACTCTGCAACCCTATGGACTGTAGTCCACCAGGCTCCTCTGCCCATAGGATTCTCTAGGCAAGAAAACTGGAGTGGGTTGCCATGCCCTCCTCTAGGGATTTTCCCAACCCAGGGATCGAAACCAGGTCTCTTACATCCCCTGCATTGGCAGCTGGGTTCTTTACCACTAGTGCACCTGGGAAGCCCACAGTTATGAAACTGTTAATTAAGATTGGCACAAATGCTTTATCACATGTACTCTGAGCTTCCTAGACATTTTTTTCTGGTCCAGGGACTGCATCGGGCTGAGGCATTTCCTGAAAATAGTTTATTGTTTGTTTAAAGTGGTAGAAGTTGCTTCTGGGCTTAAAACCTCTAGAGTAGGAAAGAGGGCTAAGGAAGATCTGTTCTGTTTCTCCAGAAGAAATACCTGCCACAGGTAGAGCTGGGGAAGGCTGTAGGCAAGAATCTCTTAGAAGGGATGCAGTTGAGCTCATTTCATGTGCTAGGAAGGTTATACTCAAAATCCTACAAGCTAGGCTTCAGTAGTATGTGAACTGAGAACTTCCGAGTGTATAAGCTGTGTTTTCAAAGAGGCAGAGGAACCAGAGATCAAATTGTCAACAGTCGTTGGGTCATGGGGAAAGCAAGGGAATTCCAGAAAAACATCTGCTTCATTGACTACACTGAAGCCTTTGACTGTGTGGATCACAGCAAATTGGAAAATTCTTGAAGAGATGGAAATACCAGAGCACCTTACCATCTACTGAGAAACCTGTATGCAGGTCAAGAAGCAACAGTTAAAACCAGACATGGAACAACTGACTGGTTCAAAATTGGGAAAGGGATACATCAAGGCTGTATATTGTCACCCTGTTTATTCAACTTCTATGCAGAGTACATCATGTGAAATACTGAGCTGGATAAATCACAAGCTAGATCACGATTGCTGGGAGAAATGTCAACAACTTCAGATATGCAGATGATACCACTCTAATGGCAGAAAGTGAAGAGGAACTAAAGAGCCTCTTAATGAGGGTGAAAGAGGAGAGTGAAAAAGCTGGCTTAAAACTCAACATTCAAAAAACTAAGATCATGGCATCCAGTCCCATCAGTTCATGGCAAATAGATGGGGAGAAAAGTAGAATCAGTGACAGACTTTTTTTTTCCCTTGGGCTCCGAAATCACTGTGGACTGTGACTACAGCCATGAAGTTAAATGCTTGTTCCTTGGAAGGAAAGCTATGACAGACCTAGATAGCATATTAAAAAGCAGAAAGATCCCTTTGCCGACAAAGGTCCATAGAGTCAAAGCTATGGTTTTTCCAGTAGTCAAGTACCATAAAGAAGGCTGAGTGTCAAAGAATTGATGCTTTTGAATTGTGATGCTGGAGAAGACTCTTGAGAGTCCCTTGGACTGCAAGGAGATCAAACCAGTCAATCCTAAAGGAAATCAACCTAATTATTCATTGGAAGGACTGATGCTGAAGCTCCAATACTTTGGCACCTGATTCGAAGAGCTGACCCATCGAAAAAGACCCTGATGCTGGGAAGGAGTGAAGGCAAAAGAAGGAGGCAGCAGAGGATGAGATGGTTAGTTTGCATCACCAGCTCTGTGGACGTGAATCTGAGCAAACTTCAGAAGATAGTGGAGGACAGAGGAGCCTGGCATGCTGCAGTCCATGAGGTTCCAAAGAATTGGGCATGACTTATTAACTAAACAACAACAACAACACTTAAAAATAAATACATTCTTTCAAGTGTGGAGAAAGTAGAATTTGTGGATTTCAGATGATCAGCTCACTGTGGTTGCTTAGAAAAATCTGGGACAAATTATTAAACATACAGTGGGAGACATTTAGGCAGGCATAATGATCTTTGAGCATAAGCAGACATCATTAAGAACACATCATGTCAGACTGACCTTGATCCTCCTTTATTAGGCTTAATTTGTGAAGGAAATGGCATGACAAGTTGATAAAAGTTATCGCAGTTTAGGCAAGCTTTTCTCCAGTGTTCTTGCCAGGAGACTCCCAGGGACAGAGGAGCCTGGTGGGCTGCTGCCTATGGGGTCTCACAGAGTCAGACATGACTGACGCAACTTAGCAGCAACAACAACAGCAAGCTTTAATTTGATGGAGCATGCTTGTGATATGTGAGTATTTGAGATGTTGAATTAGAAGTTCATTGACTATGTTATTGGGATTCACAGACATTAAAAAGATATCCCAAGACATGTTGATTATCCCTTCCATTTGTGTCTGGAGTGAGCTGTCTTATAAAGTTTGATTGTTTATTCTATTGTACTATAAAAAGTCATACCACATGGTATGGTAGGCGGGACCATGGATAGCATTTTGTCATTGTTGGGAGTATTTTTTTTAAAATTCCAGACATCATACCATTTTACTGATAAATACTTGTACCTGCATCTCTAGCAGATAAGGACTTTTTTCTCACACCCACATTTTTTAAATCATCTTACCTAATAAAACTTATTTGTTAATACATTTAATAATACCCAGTCCATATTCAAATTTTCCCAAATTATCTAAAAGTGGTTTTTATTAAAAGTTTTGTTTGAATGAGGATCTCTCAGGGTCTATGTGCTGCATATGTTTTTTATGTCTCTTAAGTATGTTTTGACCTATAATGTTTCTTCCTGTGTTTTGTCTCTTCTGGAGCCTGGGTAATTTGTCGGTTGGGGTTTCCAAAATTCTGGATTTGATTGATTTTTATGGTTTCTTCCCATATTTTCTGTAAATGGCTGTTTTAATGGAAAATCTATTTAGAGACCATAGTTTGGGTGCAAGGTGTCCTCATTGCTATTGGACATCATTGTTTTTAGGCATTTTCCATGAAATCATACTTTTAGAAAGAAAAATCATGAGTTCTTACTGATATTTCCATTTCAAACTTAATATTATAGATTCATAATAACTTTATTTTTTACTTGTGCCTCTTTTTCTTTTATGCTAAGCATTTGTTTCTTAATACATTAGCTTATTTCTTTATTGTACATTTTATTTACAATATTACTATTAGTGATATTTCTGTTATTAACAATAGTAATAACAATGGAACTACTAATGAAGTGCTTTTTGTTTTGTTTATACCCCATTAGGGATGTATAGTCAAAATATTGGCTTTTCAAGTACTTGAAAGAATTTTATTCTCTGTCTTATTGGCTTCTTACACAAGGGATTTATTGGAAGGAAGAGATTTGAAATAATATCCTCCAAACTGAGAAGGAACTTTGAGTCTGTAAAACAAAGCTTTATTAACAAAGCAGTTCCATACAGTGCAATCATGATGTTTATTGTGGATAACTTATATACTGGCAAGATTGGGCAGCGAGCAATCCAGAGGCATGCACAGCTGTGCTCCACACCACAAAAAGGAGTCCAGGGGGATTTAAAGGGGCCAGAGCTAAAATTAGAATCTGACCACCAAGTGAGAACCACATCCACACTGATTGGAACGGGGGAGTTTTCCTCCTCCTGGGGTATCATGACCATTAACCATCTGAGTCAGCAAAAGACATTCTTTCAGCTTTCACATCTGATGAAGGCAAAGTTGGTAGTGAATTTATCTGGCTTGAGCACATTCCTTATGAGTAGGCTAAAGTGCAGTCATGCAGAAAGGAGAGGGGAAGGACTCAAGTACAGCTGACAAGATGGAGTCAGAGTGGTTCAGCAACACAGAAGTCACCTGATTCTAGAAGGAGGAAAAGCACTAGAGTCAATAATATTGTTGAAGGTGAAAAGCCACGGGCAAGCTCTCAGTAGAAGTATTTCCTTCAGGGGTCTACTGTTTGATGAACTAAACAGTGGAGATTGTGAGGCCAGCCACTTACTGAAATGGCTCTGCTTGTTCCAGTTAAGAATACATGGTGGCCTTAAAATAGCCACAGATTCTTTTAACACTCTTCTGTCCGAAAGGTGGAACCTGGGTTTTCTCCTCAGGAGTGTGGGCTGCAGTTTCAGTGAGTTGCTTCTAACAAATAGGATGTGGCAGAAGTAACACATTTTATGACTTCTGAGACCCAGTTGAAAGCTATCGTGGCTTCTTCCTTGTTCTGTCAGTCACTCGTTCAACAACTGAAGGAAGCCAGATGTCATATCAAGCAGCCACTCAAGCAGCTCCATGGAGAGGTGCACTGGCAGTGCGCTGAGCCTTTTCCTGCCCACAGCCACGTGAGTGAGCCATCTTAGAATCAGGTCCTCCAGGTGCTGTCGAGCTTCTAGATGATTGTATCTCCAGCCAGCCTCTTGACTACAACCTCCTGAGAGGCCCTGAGGCAAAACTAACCACCTCCACCACTCCCAAATTCCTGACCCCTAGAACTATGAGATTATAAATATTTATTATTAAGCTGCTGAGTTTTGGGGTAACTTGTCAGGTAGCAACAGATAACTAATACAGAATCAAATACAGGTTTAAAATACAGAGTTAAAAACTCCTTGGAAATAACTTATTTACTGCCATTTGATGAGAAGAGAGAGAGTTTTTTAAGTTACAGAGTGTGTAATATAAGTAGGCTTCAGAAGTCCTGATAGCAGGCTATAGAGGAAATTGGTGAATGTGGATAGTTGGTGTCCATAGAGTATGTGGATAGAGAGTATCCACTAGACAGTGGATAAGACAGAGACTGCCAGAGTAATGTATTCCCTCCCTTAGGGTAACCATCCCGGATTTCCAGAGAAGTGAGGCTCTCTTCCCTTCCTCCTGTCTTCTTTTTCATGTTCCTTGATCCTCAGATACTCTCATTCTGCATGCTTCATTATTTGACATAAAACCTCCAGAGATAAACAAACTTATGGAATTACTTTTCCTGAAAGAAAGCAATATGCTTTCCATTTGTATTGCTGAACAGTATGTGAAGATCCAGGCATATGAATTATAGATTTAATTATACCTACTATTACTTTCAATCCTCTTACCTAGCTTTAAACTCCCATAATAAAGTTGTTTGAAAAGCAGAATCATCAAGTTTCTGAATCTTAATTTTTAAAGGATTTAGCTTATATTATCCCTGTGTGTAATGGGGCACTTTTCTCTCATAGAATGCTTTTTTGGTAGAAGTATATATATGTAAAAGGAAATATATATTATATATAGATATAAATATATATGTAAGGTATATAATTTTTAGATGCTTAAAATTTATAGAAATTCTGACCCTTTCTCTCATTCCAGACATTTACATGGAAATCTAGGCTTCTTTTAGTATAATGTTCTTTAAAGCCTGTTTCACACATCCTCCTAGACCAACATTCATTCTTTTATTAAACATACAGTCTGTGCCAGATACTGAAATAGACACTGGGAATGTAAGATGATTAAGACTTATATCTGTTGTGAAAACTTGGAAACAACTTAAATATCCATTAGTAGGGTTGTTGTTTTTCAGTCGCTTAGTCATGCCTGACTCTTTTGGACCCCATGGACTGTAGCACGCCCTGTCCTCCACCATCTCCCAGACTTGGCTCAAACTCATGTCCATTGAGAGTCAGTGATGCCATCCAACCATCTCGTCCTCTGTCATCCACTTCTCCTCCTGCATCCAGTCTTTCCCAGCATCAGGATCTTTTCCAGTGAGTCAGCTCTTCGTATCAGGTGGCCAAAGCTTTGGAGCTTCAGCTTCAGCATCAGTCCTTCCAATGAATATTGAGGATTGATTTCCTTTAGGATTTACTGGTTTGAAATCCTTGCTGTCCAAGGGACTCTCAAGAGTCTTCTAAATTGTAGCATTAATACATTCATATAGGTATATTAAAAAGTAAATTATTACTCAGCTGCTAGAGAGAATGGAAGTTCAATCTATCTGATTTGAAACAGGTTTCAGAGTCTGATGCAGGGTAAGGTAGGCAGGAAAGAAGCTAAAGCACAGAAAAATGTATATATTATAGGCCCACTTGTGTAAGAAACAACATATATACACATTTATGATATATACATATATACCTGTTGGACTAGACCTATTGGGAAAATTCAGGGGAAACTGTAACTAGAGCTAACTTAGGAGAAATAATTAGATGACTGAAGTACAAGGGTAGAGAAGGGAAACTTAGTTTTCATTGTCTGTTTCTCTGAGCCTTCTGTATTCTGAGCCATATTTATTAATTTCCTATCCAAAAATATTAATTTTAAAAGATAATCAGAGTCCCACCCTCAAAAAACTTGAAATATAGGAGAGAGATAGGTATAGAGGTGAGTATAATATAATATAGCGTATATTGGACATAAAATATATACATAAAAGAAGGAAGAGGTCATTTTTCTCTAGGGCATCAGTGGGTGAGGAGGTCAGGGAGCGCTTCATAGAGGAGGCTACTTGAGGAGTGGTAGCAGATTAAGAGTTGACCGGCTTCTCTCTGACGCTGAGGACGAGGAGCAGCAACAAAGGTATGCGGAGAAGACACCATCTCCTGGGACCTGATAAAATCACATTTACTAGTGCAGAATGTGAGTCAAGTTCCCCGTATATGTGCTAGCTCCATTTCGTCATCAGCTAAACCACAGACATTCTGTCCACCGTCCCTCCCTCCCTGCTTTCTTCCCTCTTCCTTGCTTCCTCTCTCTTTTTTTGGTAAGAGAAGTCACATGTACATCAACAAATTATGATTCAGTAGCAGTTACACTGATTTTTGTTGTTGGGCAACGATGTTACAGGTAAACCCAAACTCTGTATGGTTGGTAAATTCCAAATATTTGGAAAGAAATATTTGATGTTGCTTAGAGTTGTATGCTAGCATACGTTTATAATAATAATATTCTTTTTGTCTGGGCTCCTCACATAAAACAATCTTCCTCTAGGTGGCAGAGTTACTTCTTTTGAATGGAGCCGATCCTTTACTTAGAAATGACAATGGAAAGTGTGCTTTAGATGAAGCCAAAGACTCACGTATGATGCGTCTCCTTGAGAGATTTGTTCCTAAACATCAAAACCATCTTACATCAGGTAAACTTAAACTGCTCTGTTACATCTGTTCATCATGTCAGCAGTCGCAGTTGAGTCGCTCAGTCATGTGCGACTCCTTGTGACCCCATGAACTGCAGCACACCAGGCTGACCTGTCACTGTCTCCTGGAATTTGCTCAGACTCAGGTCCATTGAATCAGTGATGTCATCCAACCATGTCATCCTTAGTAGAGAGTTATAGAAATCAAGCTTAGAATTATAGAAATTAAATTGATTTTCCTCAAAAGTTTTGAGAAAATCCATCCAGTGACGTTCTGGCTTCATTTGCAAATGCACCAAATGGAAGAACTCTAAAGGAACTAAGAAAGATAATACTAAATGTACTTTTCCCCAGGATATGCATTGCAAACAGAAAACTTTTATACAGTTCTGGGTTTTCTCCCCATAATCCATTGACTGAATATCATGAGTTATAAATTGTAACTTATGTTTGGCTGTATCTTTTTCAATGAATATGGTCAGGATTGTTTACTTTCATTCCTTAAGAATATTTTTTTATGGCTATACTTTTGCCTTCTCATTCATCATTACACTGTTAAGTTAGACAGCAAAGGAGCAGTTAAGTTAAACTTCAGTTTCAAAAAGATTATATAAGAATTGTTTATATTTTATTGAAGTATAATTGATTTACAATATTATGTTAGTTTCTGGTATACAATGTAGTGATTCAGTATTTTCATATGTTATACTCCATTTAAAGTTATTGCAAAGTAATGGCTATATCCCTGTGCTTATTTATTTTATACATAGTATTTTGTATCTCTTAATTCCCAAACCTTTTTTTGCCCCTCTCTCTTCCCTTTCCCCACTGGTAACTGTTACTTTGTTTTCTGTATCTGTGAGTCTGTTTCTGTTTATACATTGATTTGTTTTATTTTTTTACATTCCACATGTAAGTGGTAATATAGAGTATTTGTCCTCTTATTTCACCAAGAATAATACCTTCTGGGTTGTTGCAAGTGGCAGAATTTCATTCTTTTTTATGGTTGAGTAGTATTCCATTGCATGAATATATACTCCATCTTCTTTATCCGTTCATCTGCTATGGACAGTTAGGTTGTTTCCATATCTTTGGTATTATATATAATGCTGCTATGAACATGGGGGTGCTAGTATCTTTTTGAATTCATGTTTTCATTTTCTTTGGATATATATCCAGCGGTTTAATTGCTGGATCATATCATGGTTTCTTTTTTTTTTAATTAATTAATTTTATTTTTGGCTGCGGTGGGTCTTCGTTTGCTCTCTGTGCAGGCTTTCTCTAGCTGTGGAGAGCAGGGGCTACTCTTCCTTGTGGTCCACGAGCTTCTCGTTGCAGTGGTGTCTCCGGTTGCAGAGCACTGGCTTTCGGTGCTCCAGCCTCAGCGGTTGCAGCATGCTGGCCCAGTAGCTGTAGCACGTGGGCTCTCGGGCATGTGGGCTTCACCCATTGCGGTACACAGGCTCAGTAGTTGCAGCTCACAGGCCCCAGAGCATGGACGCAGTAATTGCGGCCCTCAGGCTTAGTTGTTCCACAGCATGTAGAGTCGTCCCAGACCAGGGATCAAACCTGTGTCCCTTGCATTGGCAGGTGGATTCTTATCCACTGTGCCACCAAGGAAGTCCAGTCATATCTAGCTCTACTTTTCTTTTTTGGAGCAGTCTCCATATGTCCATACTGTTTTCCATTGTTGTTGTTGTTCAGTCATTAAGTCATGTCCAACTGATTCTTTGCGACCCCAGAAACTACAGCATGCCAGGCTTCTCTGTCCTTCACTGTTTCCCAGTTCAGACTCATGTCCATTCAGTCGGTGCATAGTGGCTGCAATTTACATTCCCACCAACAGTGTACAAGGGATCCCTTTTCTACAAATCCTTAACAGCTTTTGTTGTTTGTAGACTTTTTGATGACAGATATTTTGACAGGTGTGAGGTAACATCTCACCGTGGTTTTGGTTTGTATTTCTCTGATGATTATTAGTGTTGAACATTTTTTCATGTGCCTATTAGCTATCTGTATATCTTCTTTGGAAAAATGTCTATTCGTGTCTTCTGCCCATTTCTTTAGTTGTTTTTTTTTTATATTGCGTTGTATGAATTGCTTATATATTTTGGACATTAACCTCTGTTGGTCATATCATCTGCAAATATCTTCTTCCATTCAGTAGGTCATCTTTTTGTCTTGTCAGTGATTTCCTTTGCTATGCAAAGCTTTTCAGTTTCATTAGGTCCCATTTGTTTATCTTTTATTTCATTTCCTTTGTTTCCTTAGGAAACAGATACAATAATATAACAAAATAATATTAAATATTACAATGATTTATTTCAAAGAACATCCTGCCCATGTTCTCTGTTGGAAGTTTTGTGGTTTCTGTTCTTAGGATTATGTCTTTAATCCATTTTGAGTTTATTTTTGTATGTGGTGTGAGAAAATATTCTAATTTCATTCTTTTACACATAGCTGTCCAGTTTCACTACTTATCATAGGTACCATTTATTGAAGAGACGTTCTTTTATCCATTGTATTTTGCCTCCTCTGTCACAAGTTTGTTGAAAATAATCGCATTGGTTTATTTCTGAACTTTCTAGTTTGTCCCATCAATCTGTGTCTCTTTTTGCGCCATCACCATGCTGTTTTGATTACTGTAGTTTTGTGTAATCCGAAGTCAGGGAACGTGATTCCTCCAGCTCTGTTCATCTTTCTCTAGATTGCTTTGGCAGTTCAGGGTCTTTTGTGGTCTTGCATAAATTATAGGATTACTTGTAGTTCTGTGAAAAATGCTGTGACTGTTTTGATAGGGATTGCATTAGATCTGTGGATTACTTTGTGTAGTATGGAAATTTTGATAGTATTCTTTCAGTCCAAGAACACAGTATATCTTCTCTTTTCCATGTATCATCTTCAGTTTCCTTCACTGATGTTTATAGTTTGCAAAGTATAAGTTGGTTAAGATTATTCCTTGGTATTTTATTCTTTTTGATGAGATTGTAAATGTAAGTAATTGTTTTTTTCTTACTTTCTCTTTCTGATATTTCCCTATTAGTGCATAGGAAAGCAGTGGATTTCTGTATATTAATCATGTATCCTTCAACTTTAGTGAGCAGGTGTATTAGGAAGTGATAATTATACAATTCATTATGGAAGAATTCTTGCCTTATAAAAGCTTGTACACTTGCATATCTGAGTATAACTGTGGGGGATATAAAAATACCGAGTTCAGTGCCCATCTTCAGCATTATGTTGTTGGGTCTGTTTTGCTTTTCCTACAGAAGTGTTTTCAGCTCTCTCAAGATAGTATTTGGTTTATAATAAATATGGAAATCATAAATTATGTAATGTTATATGTGCCAATTTTAACAAAATGTGTTTTCGTAATTTTATTTTTTCCACTTGGTTTGCTCATGGCAAAGGCCTTGTGGTTTTACAAGCCTAGAGTCTGACCTCTGGAGGCTGTTTTCTTTGATTTTCTCTTTTTGTTTACAGCTCAGAAGAATAGCCTTGACCCTTCAGATGGAGAGGAGGCACACCAGCACAAGGTAGCTCTCTGTTCAGCAGTGAACGTGTTTATGGAGCACACCTGTGGGTCATTTTATTGATCATTGGAGGGGAAAGAAAGACTGTTAAGCATTCATCAGGAACAGTGACCTTGCCTTTGCTTTTTAGACACTTTGGAATAATTACGTGAGACTCAGAAGGTTCTGGGCTGTTAGTGTGGGAAGCAGTTGAGTAAATGTAGTGTATGTGGGCACACTAATGTATTGGTAACCATTTCTACTTCCTTTCTCCTCTTTATAAAGCCATGAGGTTTATCAGCCACGTTGACTTTCCGCTGGCCTGAGCACAGTATGAGAGTCAAAGGTGCTAATCCAGCCCGTTAAACTTTACGTGGTGGGCAGTTATTTCCCCCATCCGATGCTTCCGTTGTGATGTGTGAGAGGAAGCCCTGTTTCTGTCTCAGTCTTGTCAGCCCACAGTAATCTTTCCGTACACGCCTACTTGGTTGCATTATCTGTCTTTTTGTTTTTAAATCCCTTCTTCCACTACCCTATGTGGAAGCACACTATGATGCTCACAGATACCAGAGGAAGAAACTCTTAATTCTATCTCTGTAACAAATGGGAGAGGAAAGTGGTTTTAAAGTATAGTTACAAAGATTCCTTATGAAGGAATTCTCTGATTGTTTTAAAAGCCTATATGGATTAGCTTGATTAAAATTTTTTATTATGTTTAGTAATAAGATTGATAGTGCTAAAATACTGGCAAGTACAAATTAAAATGTACAGGAAAAAAGAACAATTAGCACATATATGGAGTTTGAATCTATTACATTTCTCTTTCTGCTTTTGGTCTATTTTTTCTGAAATATACATCAGGTTGTATATATCCTAGCAGGCCCTGTGGTTAGATCAAATTATAAGGTTGAATGGAATAATAGTTTTCTTTTTCTCCAATCCAGAATGAATTGAATGCAGAATTACAGCTGACAGTTAAAGCTAACTATGTATTTTGTTTCTATAGAAACCAAAATTCAGTTCTAAAAATCACAGTGGGTTTGTTTATGATGAAAATTCCAACAGACAGAAGCCAGAACATGTAGAAGTCAATAAAGGAAGCAGAAAGAGTTTATTTATAAATACAGATATATATGAACATTATCAAAAACATTCCCCAAACATGAGAATTGGTAAATCCAAGCAGAAACAATCAATTCTCAACCAGATACACTCTACAGGATTCAGAAAGGACAATCTCCATAGTGCTGAGGATCCCAGCACAAGTGTGTCTAAAGATAAAGGAAGAAGAAATATACAACATAAAAGGACTCAAGTGGATGATACAAGCCAAGAAAGCAGTCCAAGAATGACAGTGGCTGTCTCTTGTTCTAGAAGAAGAAGCAGATCAGTTACTCGTCAGCCACAAGCTCTCCAAATCCTTGATGACCTTCCAGAAAAGTCATGTAAACCTTTCAGCCAAGCTCTATCAGGCCTGAAAAATGGTTTGTGTAATGATGTTGAAACTTGTTCAATTCCCAGAGAGACACATACTCAAAGCCTGGATTTATCAGACAGTCAAGAAATAAAATGTATGGAAGTAGAATTCATTGACCAAGCTGAAGCTGTTTCTTTCTTAGGACTTTCTCTACATAAAAAAACCAAGTTACTACCTGTTACTACAGATCCGCAGCCTCATACTCTCCAAGACCAGGAGCATATTAGCCCTTATAAATCTCATGAAAACAGTAACTCAAGTCAAAAAGATGAGAGCCTCAAGTGGGAAAAAATTTCCCCATCCTTTATAAAGGAAAACTTTAATAATGATGATCATGGTGATTCCTTTGCCTCTGAGGAGACTGTAATATCTAAAAAGGTGATAAGTTCTTCAGGTGGCAAAAACCATGATAATTATAAAGAGAATGAAACAAATAGAGAAGAAATGGATTTTCAACAATTTTTACCTTCTCAAGACCATTTTCCACAGGAAAATGAGTTAAAAGCAGACAGCCTAACCATACTTCCACAACAGGAAGCTGTTAGTTTTTCTAATTCAGATAATATAATAGTTTCTGAACATGTTTCAAATTATGAACAATGTTTATGTGGAACTTCTTTTGATCACTCACATGGCAGTCCTGAACATACTCCTCTGGCTTGTATAGGAACACTCTCAACACATGAAGTTTCAGAGTTGACCAGTCATGAGAAGCTAATCAAGAATCCTCAGAATTATAGCCCTAGCATACTAACTCCTTTAATGAATCAAACAGATATACATATTGTGGAAAAGGTGAATAAGGAAGGAGACACTAAAAGGAATTATACTGACACAGGCCAAGAAACAAGTCCTTCAAATAGGCCTTCATCCAGAGGTGTTCCTTCTCAAGTAATGGAAACAACTAAAGTTGAAAAAAGAAGACAAGAGAGCAAAGCCATACAAAATACAGGTTTTCATTCCACTGACAATGAAGAATTGACCAACATCTCACAACTTAGTCAAAGAAAAGAGAAGGAGATTTCTCACAAACCAGGTATTACTAGTATTGTTCAATTTGTACACATTTCCTATAGATTTAGTTATTTCATAGAAATTTCCAACTGAATTTCACTTAACCTCTGCCCAAACTGATCAGAATGAGGACGTGTGGATCACAATTTGGAGATACTATTAATTAGTTAAGCAATGGTATTTTCTTTGAAAGAAGGTGCTAAATTAATATTGACAGAAGTTAAAAAAGTATTTCTATGAGTTTTTAGCTTTCTTTTTAATATAGCACCTACTTGATGTCAAGAAACCTAACAACATTTTTATAGCAGGAAAATGTTAGCTCCATTGATTTTAGTGATTCACTGTTGAAATTGCATCCAGGAAACTAATTTACGTTTGCTTTATGAAAACATTTTAAATGGCTTCCATTCCTTTAAATAAAAAAGCAGTCTAGAAAGGAACAGAAACATGGAGCAATTATATGACTAAACTCTTTCTTAGTCCTATAACCAGTAAAGAGAAATACAATACTGATACTTCAAAATGTTTTTTTTTCAGGTGAGGAATTTGTCAATGGAGATGAAAACGGTATAAGAAATTGTAAAGAGAAAAAAGAAAAACCAGATTCAGAAATTCATATGCCTACTAATATCCAATCACACAAAAAAATTCAAAATTTCAGAAAAAGAAAAAATGTCTCCAAAGCTACCTGCAGCCAAGGTTTGTATTCCTATACTATACAAGGACAAGGTTTTTGCATGACCACTCCTAGCAATCCACTCTCCTTCAAAGAATTATATACACTTTCATATTTACTGTTTTATTTTTTTAGTCATTCCCTAATTTATAAGATTATTTCGGCTCTATTTGTTAAGTGGTTTTACTATAACACACCACTTGAGAATCTCCTAGTCTTTCACTATCTTGTCGTATTTTTGTCTATTTGTTATGTTAGAGGGGATAAGGTGAACAGTAGAGACAGCAAGGAGGTTGAGGCGGGGCAGCAGATCTGGATTGTGTCAGATCCCTTCGAACTTTCACTGAGCCCTTTTAACATAAGGGAAATTAAAGAAGCATAGCCACTAGTTTCTTTTTGTCAGATACATGAACTGTGTGTGTTTGACAATATGGATAAATGACTATTCTTTGGTAGTTCTTGGAGCTAGTTCTGTGGTGAACCATAGGCTGGACTACTTCAGGTCAAATGTTAAGCCCTGCTAAGTTGATTAGTAAGAAGAAGTTGATAGAGTAAGATGTAGGAATACTAGGCATCCTTTTGGAACTTTTCCCCATTGTCTCCCTCTCATGTAAACTAAAGTGCTTCTTATACATACCTCCAAGGGAATGGCAACCTACTCCGGTATTCTTGCCTAGAGAATTCCATGGACAGAGGAGCCTGTGGGCTACAGTCCATGGGGTCACAAAGAGTCGGATATGACTTTGCCTGTGTGTACTGAACTGTAACTTCCTCCAATTTTAAAGGAAAACTGGAGAAGGAAATGGCAACCGACTCCAGTGTTCTTGCCTGGAGAATCCCAGGGACGGGGGAGCCTGGTGGGCTGCCGTCTGTGGGGTCACACAGAGTCGGACACGACTGAAGCGACTTAGTAGTAGTAGTAGTAGTATAGTGGATTGAATAGTGGCCCCCCAAAAAACCCATGTCCATGTCCTAATCCCTGGAATCTATGATACTGTTGCATTTAAAGAGTGAATATTACCTTATTTAGAAGAAGAATCTTTGCAGATATAGTTAAGGACCTTGAGATGAGGAAATTGTATTGGATTTTCCAAATGGGACCCAAATCTAACAAGTATCCTTATAAAAGAAAAATAGAGACAGCTTTGAGACATGCAAGGAAAGAGAAGATAATGTGAAGAGCCAGACAAAAGAACAATGTGGCCAAAAGCCAAAGAAGCTAAGTTGGAGAAAGCAAGGAAGGATTCTTCCTTATAGCTTCCAGAGAAATTGTAGCCCTGCTGACACCTTGGTGTTGGATTTCTGGTCTGTAGAACCACAAGAAACTAGTATGTTTCTCTCGTAGCACTTAATCAGATTTTCATGTAATTTTTTACATGGCTCTCATTCCCCTAGGCTGCAGGCCACTCGAAGAGATAGTGTCTTCTGTTTTCTTTATATAATGTTAGCATAGTTTAGGGGAAAATTTCATTGTTTTTAGTATTTCTAACTTGTGATGTAAGGAAAAGAAATAAAAATATTTAGATATTAATATTGTACTGAATTTTCTGTGAAAGAAAAATGAAATGCTCAATAGGCCATAGTTTGGTTCTTGACATCTTTTGTCATCAGAAACACACTCGTTGAGATATGAGAATAAATATAGAAAGAGGATTATGGACTACTGAGAGAAACGAGTATAGAAATGAAGCAAGTCTTATTTGTTTCAGTCAAGCTTAGGATAGAGTGAACAACAGCTAGAATGAATTAATGTGCTCAGATGTTCTACATTTCTTTACGAATTGTGTTTTAAAATAGCAACAGCAATTATAATATTAATTGAGGTATGTTTCTGTGTGGGACTTCCCTGGTGGCTCAGATGGTAAAGAATCTGAGTGCAATGCAGGAGGCCTGGATTCGATGCCTCGCTTGGGAAGATCCCCTGGAGAAGGGATTGGCACCCCACTCCAGTATTCTGGCCTGGAGAATTCCATGGACAGAGGAGCCTGGTGGGCTACAGTCCAAGGGTTGCAAACAGTCGGACATGACGGAATGACTTTCACTTTCTGTGTAGTGCATCCTTTTTAGGGTGTTTTTAGGAGGTTGCTTTGTGTTTTCTAAGATCCTTCATAATAATCAGCACTTGGCAGAAAACTCAGTTTTGCTTGGCAAATTTACAGAAAGGAAAACATCTGGGATCGATAAAAGGAATGCCACAGGGGAAAGCCGGCTTCATTTGGCTGCCAGAAGAGGACATTTGTCTCTGGTGAAAGCTCTAATAGAATCTGGAGCAGACGTGAATCTAAAAGATAATGCAGGTTTGGATTTTTAAACTGTAAATGTCTTTATAATTTGAAGTCACTGATAGATACATTTCACCCACCCTCCCCCATTTTGATCCTGACTGTTGTATAGGAGCTCACTTTGAAATTTCTTTTTATAATATTTTAGGGTTTATCTTAGTTGCCACCAATTGCCAAAATAACCATGGAAACAGCTTTTAATATACCTTTGGGAGCATTCATTTATTTTCATTCATTTTTCAATAAAGAAGCTTTATTTAGGCATTTTCCTTGGAGGCTTTAATATCATTACCTAACTTTATAGGGAATGCCAAACTTTCCTCTTTCCTTGTCCCTTCTTTTCTAATTTCTTGGTAATATTCCTTTTTTTCTTTCAGGTCTTGTTTTATCTTAAAGCTCCATTTTTAAATTGATCTTCTAACATTTTTCTCAAGCACACACACACACACAAAACTTGTGTAAGAAATTCCAGAGGGAAAAAAACTCAGATTGATTGTTCACATGTCTTTTTAAAGAGAAATGTGACAATACAAGATATAAATGGGAAGGTCAGATGATCTTACTCTAATTTAATACCTGATTTGAAACCATTTGGTGTGATTGGTGCTTACTTGGTCCCATGATAGCTTGTGTTCTCTTAGTCTTTTGTCACTTGTATCAATAAATATTTTTGATGAGATTAATTTGTTTTAAAAAATGAAGATTATGTTTTTATTGAGAGATACTTGATTTATAATGTATTAGTTTCAAGTGTACAACATAGTGATTCAAAATTGATAGACTATATTCCACTTAGTTATTATAAAATCTTGACTGTATTCCCTGTACTGTACAATATATCCTTGAGCTTATTTATTTTATGTATAGTAGTTTATACCTTTTAATTCCTTACCCTATCTTGCCCCTCTCTTCATCCCTCTCCCCCCTGGTAACCACTAGTTTATTGTCTATATCCATGAATCTGTTTTTGTTTTATTGTATTTACTTGTTTCTTTTATTTTTTAGATTCTATGTATAAGTGACTTATTTCACTAAGCATAATACCCTCCAGGTTCATCCATGTTTTTGCAGAAGGCAAAATTTCATTCTTTTTATGGCCAAGTAGTACTCGTTTACTTATGGTAAATAATGTTGCTGTGAACATGGGGGTGCATGTATCTTTTTGAATTAGTGTTTTTGTTTTCTTCAGATACATACCCAACAGTGGAATTGCTGAGTCGTGTGGAGTTCTGTTTTTTAAGAAACCTCCATACTGTTTTTCTGCAGTGGCTGCACCATTTCGCACGCCCACCAACAGTGTGTAAGGGCTCTCTTTTTTATGTATCCTTACCAACATTTGTTATTTGTTGGTATTCTTTTTGTGAACACTGTTTGTGTTCTTTTTGATGATAATCATTCTGACCTGAGTGGGATAATATCTCACTGTGGCTTTGACTTGCATTGTTTTGATGCTCATCAGTGTTGAGCATCTTTTCATGTGCCTGTTGTCCATCTGTATATCTTCTTTGGAAAAACGTCTGTGCGGGTCTTTTGCCCACTTTTTGATTGGCCTGTTTGTTTTTTGATGTTGAGTTGTATAAGCTGTTTATCTATTTTGGATATTAACCCCTTACCAGTCATATCATTTGCAGATATTTTCTGCCATTCAGTAGATTTTCTTTTCTTTTTGTTAATGATTTCCTTTGCTGTGAAAAAGCTTTTAAGTTCAACTAGATTCCATTTTTTAATTTTTTAATTTTGTTTCCTTTGTCTTAGGAGACAGATCCAAAACAGTGCTGCTATAATTTACTCAAAAAGCATCTTCTATGAGTTTTATGGTTTCCAGTCATACATTTGGTTCTTTGGTTCATTGTGAGTTTATGTTTATATATAGTGTGAGAACAATTCTGATTTCATTTTTTTTTTAACATATAGCTGTTCAGTTTTTCCCGGTACCACTATTGAAGAAACTGTCTTCTCTCCATTGTTTATTCTTGCCTCCTTTGTCATAGATTAACTGACGTAAGTGTGTGGATTTATTTCTGGGCTGTCTATTCGGTTTCATTGATCTGTGTGTCTCTTTTTCTGCCCATATGAGACTGTTTTGATTACTTAGCTTTGTAGTCTAATCTGAAGTCCGAGAATGTGATTCCTCCAGTCTGTTCTTTTTTCTCAAGTTTATTTTGCCTAGTTAAGATCTTTTGTGCTATCATACAAGTTTTAAAATGATTCTATCCCTGTGAAAAATCCCATTGGTATTTTGATAGGACTTATATTGAATCTTAGATCTCCATGGTTAGTATGGTCATTTTAACTACTAATTTTTCTAATACAGTATATCTTATCTTTTCAACTGTTTGTATCATCTTCAGTTTTTTCATCACTATTTTATAATTTCCTGAGTATAGGTTTTTTATCTCCTTCAGTTCAGTTCAGTTGCTCAGTCGTGTCTGATTCTTTGCGACCCCATGAATTGCAGTACGCCAGGCCTCCCTGTTCATCACCAACTCCCAGAGTTCACTCAGACTCATGTCCATCGAGTCAGTGATGCCATCCAGCCATCTCATCCTCGGTCGTCCCCTTCTCCTCCTGCCCCCAATCCCTCCCAGCATCAGAGTCTTTTCTAATGAGTCAACTCTTCGCATGAGGTGGCCAAAGTACTGGAGTTTCAGCTTTAGCATCATTCCTTCCAAAGAAATCCCAGGGCTGATCTCCTTCAGAATGGACTGGTTGGATCTCCTCGAAGTCCAAGGGACTCTCAAGAGTCTTCTCCAACACCACAGTTCAAAAGCATCAATTCTTCGGCGCTCAGCCTTCTTCACAGTCCAACTCTCACATCCAACATGACTACTGGAAAAACCATAGCCTTGACTAGATGGACCTTAGTCGGCAAAGTAATGTCTCTGCTTTTGAATATGCTATCTAGGTTGGTCATAACTTTTCTTCCAAGGAGTAAGCGTCTTTTAATTTCATGGCTGTAGTCACCGTCTGCGGTGATTTTGGAGCCCAAAAAATAAAGTCTGACACTGTTTCCACTGTTTCCCCATCTATTTCCCATGAAGTGATGGGACCAGATGCCGTGATCTTTGTTTTATGAATGTTGAGCTTTAAGCCAACTTTTTCACTCTCCTCTTTCACTTTCATCAAGAGGCTTTTGAGTTCCTCTTCACTTTCTGCCATAAGGGTGGTGTCATCTGCATATCTGAGGTTATGGATATTTCTCCCAGCAATCTTGATTCCAGCTTGTGCTTCTTCCAGTCCAGCATTTCTCATGATGTACTCTGCATATAAGTTAAATAAGCAGGGTGACAATATACAGCCTTGACGTACTCCTTTTCCTATTTGGAACCAGTCTGTTGTTCCATGTCCAGTTCTAACTGTTGCTTTCTGGCCTGCATACAGATTTCTCAAGAGGCAGGTCAGGTGGTCTGGTATTCTCATCTCTTTCAGAATTTTCCACAGTTTATTGTGATCCACACAGTCAAAGGCTTTGGCATAGTCAATAAAGCAGAAATAGATGTTTTTCTGGAACTCTCTTGCTTTTTCCATGATCCAGCGGCTGTTGGCAATTTGATCTCTGGTTCCTCTGCCTTTCCTAAAACCAGCGTAAACATCAGGAAGTTTACAGTTCACGTATTGCTGAAGCCTGACTTGGAGAATTTTGAGCATTACTTTCCTAGCGTGTGAGATGAGTGCAGTTGTGTGGTAGTTTGAGCATTCTTTGGCATTGCCTGTCTTAGGGATTGGAATGAAAACTGACCTTTTCCAGTCCTGTGGCCACTGCTGAGTTTTCCAAATGTGCTGGCATATTGAGTGCAGCACTTTCACAGCTTCATCTTTCAGGATTTGAAATAGCTCTACTGGAATTCTATCACCTCCACTAGCTTTGTTCATAGTGATGCTTTATCTCCTTAGGTAGGTTTATTCCAAGGTATTTATTCTTTTTGATGCAGTTGAAGATGAGAAAGTTCCTTAATTTTGCTTTCTGATCATTTGCTGTTGGTGTGTAGAAATGCAACAGATTTCTGTATATTAATCTTGTATCCTGCAGCTTAACTGAATTTACTGGTAAGCCCTAGTAGTTTTTTGGTGGTATCTTTAGGATCTTTCTATGTATAGCATTTTGTCATCTGCAAAGAGTGCCAGCTTTACTTCTTCCTTTGCAGTTTGGATTCATTTCTTTTTCTTCTCTCATTGCTGTGGCTGCTGCTGCTGCTGCTGAGTCGCTTCAGTCATGTCCGACTCTGCGACCCCACAGACGGCTAGGCCTTCTAATAATAGGTTGAATAAATGTGAGAGTGGGCATCCTTGTCTTGTTCCTAATCTTAGAGGAAATGCTTTTAGCTTTTCACTGTTGAGTATGATGTTAGCTGTCGTTTGTCATATATGGCCTTTATTATTTTGTTAAGATATGTTCCCCCATGCCCACTTTTTAGAGAGTTGATCACAAATGGATGTTGAATTTTATCACAAGCTTTTTCTGCATCTGTGTGATCATACGATTTTTATTCTTCATTTTGTTAAGGTGGTATGTCACATGAATCGATTTGCAGACATTGAAAATTCCTTGCATTCCTTGGATAATCCCACTTGATCATGGGTGTATGATACTTTTAATGTATTGTTGGATTCGATTTGCTAGATTTTTGCACCTTTGTTCATCAGTGATATTGACCTGTAATATTATTTTGTGTGTGTGATATCTTTTTCTGATTTTGGTGTCAAGGAGATGCTGGGCATGTACAATGAATTTGGAAGTGTTTCTTCCTCTGCAATTTTTGGGAATAATTTGAGAAGGACAGGTGTTAATTCTTCCCTAAATGTTTAGTAGAATTCATCTATGAAGCCATCTGGACTTTGTTGGGAGTTTTAATTACTGATTCAATTTAATTACTGGTAATTGATCTGTTTATATTTTGTATTTCTTCCTGGTTAGGTCTTAGGAGATTGTATATTTCTGGGAATTTTTCCTTTTCTTGTAGGTTGTCCTTTTTATTGGCATGTAGTTATTTGTAATAATCTGTTATGATCCATTGCATTTCTGTGCGGTTAATCGTAACATTTTTATTTATATTTTATTTTATTTGGGCCTTTCTTTTTTCCTTGGCATATCTGGCCACAGTGTTTTCAATTTTATCTTTTCAAAGAATCAGCTCTTAGTTTCACTGATTTTTTTTCTATTTATTTTGCCTCTATTTAATTTTAATTTTTGCTCTGAATTTTATGATTTCTTTCCTTCTGCTTTCACATTTTTTGTTCTTCTTTCTCCTGTTCCTTTAGGGATAAGTTTGGGTTGTTTATTTGAGACTTTTCTTCTGTAGAGGTTTAGAACTTGCTATTGTGGTATCCCATAGATTTTGGATCATTATGTCCTCATTTTCATTTGTCTGTACGTGTTTGTTGTTTTTTTTCTTTGATTTCTTCAGTGATCCATTGGTTGTTGAGTAGTATATTGTTTAGCCGCCATATGTTTGTGTTTTTTCAGTTTTATTCCTGTAGTTGATCTCTAGTCTCAGTGATTTCAGTATGAATGAAAAGATACTTAATATGGTTTCAGTGTTCTTATATTTACCTATACTTGTTTAGTTGCCTAGCATGTGACCTCTCCTGGAGAATGTTCCATGTACACTTGAAAAGAATATCTATTCTGTTGCTTTGGGATGGAATGTTCTATATATATCAGTTTAAGTCCACCTAATATAATGTGTCATTTATGAGTTTTTCCTTATTGGTTTTCTTTCCGGATGATCTGTCCACTGATGAAAGTGGGGTGTCAAAATCCCCTACTATTATTGTGTTACTGTTGATTTTTCCCTTTATGTCTGTTAATATTTGCTTCATATATTTAGGTGATCTTGTATTGGATACAGATATATTTTAAATTGTTATACCTTCTTCTTGGATTAATTCCTTGGTCATTATGTGATGTGTTTATTTGTTTCTTATAACAATTTTTGTTTTAAAGTATTTTATCTGATACAGATAGTGCTACTCCAGGTTGCTTTTTGTTTCCATTTGCGTGGAATACCTTTTTCCATCCCCTACCTTTCAATTTGTGTGTGTCTTTAGATCTGAAGTGAGTCTCTTGTAGGCAGTATATATATATGGGTCTTGTTCTTGTATCCATTCAGTCACTCTTTGTCTTTTGATTGGAGCATTTAGTCCATTTACTTTTAAAGTAATTGTTGATATATATGTTCTTATTTCCATTGTGTTCATAGTTTCGGAGTTGTTTTTGTAATTCTTTTTTTATTCATTTTTTTCTTTTGTTTTCTTGTTATTTTATGATTATCTTTAATGTTATGTTTAGTTTCCATTTTCTTTTTTGCATATCTATTATAGATTTTTCACTTATACACACATTCATGGTAACCATGAGTGAAAAATCTATAATAGATATGCAAAAAAGAAAATGGAAACTAAACATAATATTAAAGTTAATCATAAAAATAAGAAAACAAAAGAAAAAAATGAAAAAAGACAGAATTTATATTCATATATATATATATTATATGATTATTTTAACTTGCTTCTGATCTCTTAGTTTCAAACGCATTTTAACAACCCTGCATATTTACTCTCCACTCCTCCAGTAGTGTAAGGAGTTTTCAATATCTGTCTTTAGTATCATATTTTTCATCTGTTTTGTGTGTTCCCTAACTACTTATTATGGTTATAGATGATTTTGTTTCTTTTGTCTTTTAAACTTCCTATTAATTTTGTACCTAGTTGACTTACTGTCTTTACTGTATATTTGCCTTTGCCAATTAACTTTTTCCTTTCATAATAGTATTCATGTTTCTAGTTGTGGCCTTTTCTTTTTTGCTTAGAGGAATCCCTTTCACATTTCTCATAAAGCTGGTTTGGTGGTGCTGAGTTCTTTTAGCTCTTCCTTGTCTATACAGCTTTTGATATCTTCATCATATTTGCTAAAAACCTTGCTGGGTACAATATTTTGGTTGTACATTTTTCCCTTTCATCACTTTAAATATATGGTACCACTGCTTTCTGACCTGCAGAGTTCTGTTGTAAAGTTAGCCAGGAGTCTCATGGAAGTTCCCTAGTATGTTATTTGTTGCTTTTCTCTTGCTGCTTTTTATGTTCTGTCTTTAAATTTTTCTATTTAAATCACAATGTGTCTTAATGTGGTCCTTTTTAAGTTGATCCTGTTTGGGACTGTCTTGATCTTGTTTCCTGGGCCTGGATGTCTCTTTCGTTTCCCAGGCTAGGGGACCTTTCAGCTATTATGTTTTCAAATATGTTTTCAGTCCCTTTCTTTCTTTTCTTCATCTGGGACTCCTATAATGAAAATATTGGCACACTTGATATTGTTCCAGAGAGCTCTTAAACTGTCTTTACATTTTGAATTCCACTCCTGTGTCATCCGGCTTGCTGATACGTTCTTGTATATCATTTATTGTAGTGTTAATTCCTGTTAGTCTATTTGTCATTTCAGTTATTGTATTCTTCGTCTCTGTTTGGTTGTTCTTTGTTTTCTAACTCTTTGTTAAAAACTTCTAATTTCTCTATTTATCCATTCTTCTCCCAAGTTCTTTGACTATCGTTATAGTCATTACCTTGAACTCTTTCTTAGATAGTTTTCCTATCTCCACTTCACTTAGTTCTTCTCCTGGGGCTTTATCTTGTTTCTTTCTTTTAAACTCTGTTGCCTCATTTTGCCTAACTAACTAGTTTATTTCTGTGTATCTGATAGGTTTGCTACATTTCCCAACCCTGGAGAAGTAGCCTCTTATAGGAAATGTCTTATGCTTCTAGGAACTCACTTCCCTCTGATTACCAGCACTATATGTTCTAGGTGTCCCCACTATGTAGGCTACATGCGTCCTTCTTTTGTGTCAGTCTGACTGCTGTGGGTGGTCTGGTAGGCTTGGCTTGTCCCCAGTTGGGTTGGTTGCCCTGCTATGTGTGGAGGCTGCTGGCCTGGTTGGTGGAGCTATGTCACAAGGCAGTTGGCTGTTGAACCCCAGGAGACCCCAGGACTAGTGCTTGGTTACTGATGGGCAGAGTCTGGATATAGGAGATCCCAGGGCTGTTTTCTGCCTTCCAGTGGATGAAGCTAGTTCTTGGGACTACTGCCAGCCCACTGGTGAGCAGAGCCAGGTCTTGGGGACTGGATGCAGGGCCCACACGCTCTAGAGCTTGTGTTGGACTGCTGATGAGTGGGACCAGTTCTTGATACAGGTGGCTGTGGGGTTCAGTGGACCTAAAGTTTATGTTGGCCTACTGCTGAGCAGAACTTGGGCCCAGCTGGTCCTAGGGCTGGTGCTGGCCTGCTTGTTGATAGACTGCCTTCTGTCACAGCAGGCTGTGGAGCTGTAATAATCCAGGGGCTGGTGTCCACCTGCTAGTGGCTGAGTCTATTCCCAAGGCTAGAGCAGGCTTGCCGATGGACAAGGCTTAGGCCCAGGGGTTTCTGGGGCTGTTTCCTACCCATTGGTGGGTAGAACTGGGCTCCAGGGTCTCTGGCTGCAGGGCCCTGGGTGTCCTGGGTCTACTGTGTGTGCACTGTGGGAAGAGCTGGGTCCTGGGCCTTCTGGTGGACAGGGCCATGTTCAAGGGCAGCTGTGGGCTCAGAGGATGTTAAAATAGCCTGTTTTCAATATTATTTCCTGTCCAGTACTTAGTATATACATTTGAATCAATATATATATTCATTCCATTAGTGCAAATAAACTTAATAATGAGGATACTACTTGAGTATTGATTTGTAAGTAGCTTCTTTTGTTTTCTCTTTTTTCCTTTTTTAGCTTGGACACCACTTCATAAGGCAGCTAGTAATGGATGGAGTGATGTAGAGTTGTTAAAAGCTAGTGCTAATGTTAATTGTGAAAATGTAGATGGAATTGTACCCTTACATGATGCTGTTGCAAACAACCATTTAAAGGTATAGTGCATCGTATTAGGTTCCTATTTCTTTTTCTTTAAAAAGTGAATGAAGACAGTGAAGGTATTTTAAATTGCTAGTTAAAGTGATTCCTTAAGACAAAGAATTTTTAAAACTTTACTTAGAGGCACAAGTGTATATGATATTACATATAGTTTAGAAAAGCAATATATTTCCTAATGAATCCTGTTTCCATTGTCTCTTCATTGTGTAATTCATGTAAATCAGAATAAAATGAAATGGCTAAGAGTAAACACAGCCTATCATCAATGTAATACATTATAATTTTAATTGTCTTAAATTATTTGCTGTTGTATATAAGAGTATATATAGTGATGATATATTTGATAACCGGACAATTTTAAACTCAGAAATTTCTTAGTGAGTTTGAAGTTTCAAAGAAATGAGTAAAAGCTTAAGTTGCTTCTTTGGGGGTTGTTGTATTTTTTTTCTCATTTTTTTATAAACTACTATGGTGAAAATAACAGGGGTAAATTACTAGGTTAATTATTAGAGTAACACTAAATTTGAAATCTAGATGTTATAATTCTTCAGATTTTTAAACTTATCTCTTTTTTTGACAAACTTTAGGAGAAAATTTGTCTGTAGATAGTGTAGATTTCAGGAATAATTTTTCGCTTTGAAAAGTCATTAAGGAAATTACTAGCAACAACAGTATAAAACCAAGATTCATGTAAAAAAATATTTTGGATCTCTCACTAATACCACTTTATCTGTCTCTAGGTATTTTTTAATAGTCTGGTAGTTTTTGTGAAAATGTATCTCTACTGTTTTCAGCCTGAATATATAGTCATGTGAGAGAAAATATTGAATTTGTGACTTGCAGAAATAAAAGGTATAAACTAATAATTAAGAATAGTACCAGATGGGTAGGCTAATGTCCAGGGAGGCTTCTTTTGAACAAACAAACTCTTTAATCTTAAAGATGTTTAAATTAAAAAGGAATTGACAAAATCTTGAGGTTATGTGATCGTGCTGTGGAAGAAAACAAACAGGAAGAGTCACTGAAGTGATGAACCTGCTGGTTACTTGCACAGGAAAAAGGTCATTTAAAGTGAAAGCACTTAAATAAGGGCAAAACATTCATAGTAGGAAAATTAGGATTTTAGACTATCCTGAAAAATGCAATATAGAATATTGCATATATGCAATATAGAATATAAGGACCCCACCCCCAACATCACGCCTATGTCTGGAAATTTATTAGAAGGTGTTACAGAGCTCAGCATATGGTATTCATGGGTAAGATTTATTCCAGCAATATAGTAAGGATACATAGTTGGATTATCAGAGGAGAAGGTGGAGTTTGGAGGTATCCGTGTGCAGGCTCTTCTATGTACTCTTCTTCACGAGAGGCCACATACGGTTTGCTTTTCCCTCAGCAGTGAAAGTGTAGTGACATAAGTACGAAGTTTTTGTCCGGGAAAGCTGATTAGAAGCTTAATGCTCATGATTTATACTGAGGGCTGGTCATGTGGGCACCCTCTACCTAGCACTTACCAAGATTCCAGACTCCCAGAAGCATACACCACATCGTGTGTGTCAACAGTTTAAGTACAGAGAGTCGCAGCAATTAGGGAAAGGTGTATATCAGTGCTGGACACTGACTGCCAGCCCAGTTCTCGCATGCCAGCTACAGGCCAGCCACATAAGCGGCCTCTCTAGAGAGCAGTCTTAGGCCTGCTGTGTTAACTCCTCTAAGTAGTATTATATTTAGTTTCTAACTGAAATATATACTGCTTGATTTCTGGTTCAGCAGAGACGCAATAAAGTATGTTTTCTTGGCCTAGCTTTTCTGGCAAAAGAGTATGACAGCACATAGGACATCCTTTATCTCATGGGTGACTTTTTGCCTCATGGTCTCAGGGAAGTTCTTTTTTTTTCAAAAATTTTAAAAGGTGCCACAGTTTTGGCCCTAGGTCCTGTATTAATACACTTATATTAAAATCCTGATTTTTCTTTTTTTATGTTTGTTGCTATCAGCTTGTCACTCCTTCTAGGCCCTTTCAGGGGGTAAAGACAGAAAAATATGTGAGTATACTAATACATGTATACTCATTTCTATATCTATGAATTAATCTATCTGTCTATATTAAAATAAACATGAATTAAAACTGTCTTCTCAGACTCTAATCCAGCTTCACAGAGATCATTCTAGCTTTTATCCATCTTGTTTCTTTATAACTTCTTTTTCTGACAATGATAAACCTGGTTATTTTTATCCACGGTTTATTTACTTATTTGTCCAACTCTCATATAAATGTAAAGCATTTTCAGAATTGTTAATCCATATCACTGTGTAAAACACATTTCTCTCCTAGAGCAAGGGCTGGCAAACAGCTCCCAGGGCAATTCTGGCCCTTTGCCTGTTTTGGAACAGCTGATAGCTGAAAGTAGTTTTTATAGTCTTACATGACTAGGTGGGGGAAGACAGACTATTTCGTGAAAATTTCATGGGATTCGCGTTTTCGTGCACATGGATGAAGTTTTACTGGAACACAGTCACGCTCATTTGTTTGCATGTTGTCTGTGACTGCTTTTGTGCTCTGTCAGTAGAGCTGAGTAGTTGTGACAGGGACACCACGGCATACACAGACAAAATAATTACTCTCTGGCTCTTGCCAGAAAGTTTGGTAATTTCTAAATAAGAATATAGTGATCATGTAGTTCTTCTTGGCTTTAGCTTTACAGTATCCAGCTAAAAACACCATATTCCAAAGTAATTTAGATAAGGTAATTTAAAGACAAGTCTTGTATTTTTAATACTGCTAGTTCATTATAATCTACATTAAATCTTCAGAAGAGTCAACATCACACTTTAAATTTTTATATAATAAATTTAACTCTTTCTAGTCGTAGCTCAGTCGATAGAGAATCTGCCTGCGACGCAGGAGACCCAGGTTCAATTCCTGGGTTGGGAAGATCCCCTGGAGAAGGAAATGGCAACCCATTCCAGCATTCTTGCCTGGAGAATCCTATGGACAGAGAAGCCTGGCAGGCTACAGTCCGTGGGGTCGGAAGAATCAGACATGACTTAGCGACTAAACCACCACCACCACCATATTAAAATCCTGATTTTTCCTTTTTTAGGTTAACAGTTTTACCTTTTAGTTTATCCCTTATCAGTTTTGCTTCACAGGTGCTTTAAGCATTTCTACAATATTATTTTAATATATGACTTCAGGAAATCCTGGGCTTCCCTGGTAGCTCAGTTGGTAAGGAATCCGCCTGCAGTGCAGGAGACCCTGGTTCGATTCCTAGGTCAGGAAGATCCCCTGGAGAAGGTATAGGCCCCCCACTCCAATATTCTTGGGCTTCCCTTGTGGCTTAGCTGGTAAAGAATCCACTTGCAATGCAGGAGACCTGGTTTCCATCCCTGGGTTGGGAAGATCCCGTGGAGAAGGGAACAGCTACCCACTCTGGTATTCTGGCCTGGAGAATTCCATGGACTGTATAATCTGTGGGGTCACAAAGAATCGGGCATGACTGAGTAACTTTCACTTTCTTTTTAGGCAATCCTACGTCTTTACATTTTGACTTTGTTATCAATTTGTAGCATATTTTCCTGGCCAGTATTTCTGGCCAGTATTCTGGCCTGGATAATTCCATGGACAGAGGAGCCAGCAGGCTACATTCCATGGGGTTACAAAGATTCGGACACGACTGAGTGACTTTCTCTTCATAAGTGAAAATTTTCCTATTTTGAAGACTCTAGCTTCTCTCATAGCAATTTGGTAACTTCAAGGGGTAGAGAAGATGATTACTCAGACGTTGAGGGTCTTCTGTAAAGATAAGTGTCAAGAACTGAAAATTAACCACAGGAAATAGCAGAAAGGAACTTGGTTTAGCAGACAAGACACAGAACTGGAGATCTTGAATTCTAGGCCTAGTTCTGCTGCTTGAAAAAGATAAAGATAACTTTACCCTTGAAATAAAGAGTTTGATCTAGAGCTGCACTGTCTGTACTATATACCACATAATGACTATTTAAATTTAAATTACCTAAAATCAATTAAATTTAAAAATTCAGTTCTTCAGTTGCATTAGCCACATTTGAAGTACTCAGTAGCTACATGTGGCAAGTGGATCCCGTGTTAGACAATGCAGATTAGAACATTTCTATCATCACAGAGACCTCTGTTGGACAGCTGTGGTCTAGAGCAAGGATTGGTAAATATTTCCTGCAAAGGGCTGGATAATCAGTAGTTTAGGGTTTCTGGGCCACACAGCCTCTACTGCAATCACTCACCTGCTATTCTGTTATAAAAGCAACCCTAGACTGTTTGTAAATGGGTGGGTTTTGACTGTGCACCACTAAAACTACATTTACAAAATCAGGCAGCAGACAGGATTTGGCCTGTGGACCATAGTGTGCTATTATTGCTTGTTCTAGAGAATCACTGATGTTCTTGATACCTAGGTGGTGATACAGATAAAGTTTGCTTTTGGATTAACCTTCCATATCTCTATTGCCTTCACTTAAAAGAGAAATATTCTATTTGAAATGAAGGAGGTAGTGTTTTTAATGATATTTTCATTACTTTGACACATATATTGCCCAGCATCTTTCCTTATATCTTCATTAACTTTCCCTCCATGCAACAGTTTGTCATTTGTTCTTTTTATTTCTAATTCACTTTTTCCCTTTTGTCCCTATTTTTTTTTTTGAGGTAGGATATTGATAGATAATCTAGAAAGATAAATTAGGGAGCAAGATATATAAATATATGGTATTGTAGACCTGTGTGTGTGCTAAGTCATTTCAGTCATGTCCAACTCTTTGTGACCCTATGGACTGTAGCCTGTCCTTCTCCTCTGTCCATGGGATTCTCCAGACAAGAATACTGGAGTGGGTTGCCATTTCCTTCTCCAGGGGATCTTCCTGTCCCAGGTCTCCTACATTGCAGGCAAATTCTTTACCACTTGTGCCACCTGTGAAGCCCAATTGTAGAACTAGTAAGTATCAATTCTATAATATCCTGTGATTTTCTCTCTTGCATGACTATATACAAAGTTGAGTTCATCATCTTATTTTTTCAACTTGCATATTTAAAAAAAAAAATCTTAGTTTCTGTTGTAAGTTATCTTCCAAGGTGGTTTTGTATTCTACCTTATAAACTGTGGAATATTAAAAGATAAGGAAAAGGAGAATGAGAGGAAAAGATTTTTTTTTAAAGCTAAAATATGGATGGGAATGGACACTCACTTTTGTACAAGATAGGATAGCAGGGATAAGATATCCCCTCCCACCTTAAAAGCTAGAAAAGTGTGCAAAATACGTAAAATAACAGTTTTGAGATATTAGACAACATGCAGGAGAGAACAAAAGCAAATGAGATGAGCCTTGTGGATTGTCCCACCTTACGGGCTAGAGGGAGTTTCCAGGCAGTAGTGTAGGGAGGAGGAAAACAAATAGCCTTATGATCTCAGAGTGCTGAGAAGACAGAATGTGGAGTTTCAAAGGCTCCAACAGCTAAAATTCTGAGAGCAAGATACCAGACAGAATGCATCTGCGTAGAGAGACACCTCCAGCGATTGAAAGGGGGAACTTCCTCAGTTCTTTGGCGGATCTACAAATGTGTGTAAGGAAACTCCGTAAAGTGAGGCAGGATGCTGCAGGGAGGACCGGCAGAACCGTGGCTGGGGCTTACACACAGCTGATTAGGGGGCTGTCTTCCCTTAAGCCCCACCATGTGCCAGATACTTTATACATGGGTTCACATTTAAGCCTCATGGGTGAGAAAAATGAGATTCAAATGGTAAGTAGCTTGCCCAAGGACATAGCTAGTAAGTAGCAGGAGTGAGTTTTGTATGCTTGACCTTAAAACAAATATATTTTCCTTCATGCTGGGCTAATTCTAGGCTGATAGAACAAATAAGGAACTGTCATAATTTCTACTGGTGCATTTGCTTCTAAATTTTTATGCTTCTCCATACCTGAACACAAGTGGAAAGAGAAAAGCTACTAGAACATAACATATCTTTAACAAAATACTGACCATCTTTTCCTGATCAAAAGGTTTTTCAGTGATTTGAGTTGCTTGTATTATGCAGATGGAATCATTGACTGTTTTTTACTAAATTGACTTTTACTATCAACTAATAAGTGACAGTCTTTAACTTTGATGAGTCACAAATTTAATTCTAATACACAAGTTTGAATTATTCAGGAAAGCAGTATTTATATCAGAAGCTTTTGCCCCTAGAATGTCACACATTCAACATTTGTCTTTGACCTCAGTTTTCTCCTCTGTAAAGATGGGGTTGGGGTAGATTATTTCTGTTTCTTTTTTATCTTGTTAAGATTCTGTGAATACAAGTCATCTATTTAGGAAACATATTTACATAGAGAGTATTAGAATGGACATTAGGTTTCCAAGCTAATTTATAAAAACTCCTAAACAAGTAACATATCTAAAGTATTATAGTTCAAGTAAAACTTTATTCAACTTTATCTAATGGGTGGTTTATAATACAGTGTATAGTATAGTATAATATAATACAATATGATAAAATCCTGGAATGATCTTTGCTCCCTTCTGTACCCTATCTTCCAGCAGCTTAGGGGAGGGCAAAAGGCTGTGTAACTGAGATAAAGTAAATCCTTTTGCACATCAGTCTATCTAAGTCTGCTCTTAGACAATGAAAGCAGCATATCTGGTACTTTCATACCACTGTATTTGATTTTCCTGTGAAGACAGATCAGGCCAAACAGTGAATCAGTTTACAGTTGTCATATCAAATTTAATTGAAATTTTCTTGGTCAGAGTTTGAGAAATTTTTTGATAACTTTTAATATTCGATACTGTTATCCTATAATGAAAGCAGAAATGATTGATTTTAGGTGTCTGTAGAGATAACTTTGGAAAAATACCTTCTAGGCAACTGAGATGCTACTACAACATGGAGCAAACCCTAATCAAAAGGGTGAAAAGCAGAAGACTGCTTTGGATGAAGCAGATGATGAAAATATGAAAGAGCTGCTGAAATCTTATGGTGCTGTTGAGACTGACAGTAGAGATGAGAGTGATGCTGTAGTCACTGGTATGAATAGCAATGTTTCTTGCTATTTTATACAGGTGTATACCTCTGCTTAGAAAAACAAAGTCTTCAGATTTGTGTAAATTGTTTCATAACTAGGGATAATTTTTTGTCTGTTTATTAAACTCTTGAAAAGCATAAGTTATTTTTACAAACGGCATTTCAAAACTTGGTTTAATTTATAGATTATATGGTTCTATTGTATTAGAATTATATGTTGAAACAAAACACATTCATTAAACAAACATTCATCTCTCATAACACTGGATCTGAACTCATAGAACTGTTACTGAAACTATGCAAATTGGTTTACTTTATAGTGGGGCTGGAAAAGAATGACATTATACTAAAGTCTTTGCAACTAAGATTCCATTACATCAGAATTTATAATGATTCATGCAAAAGTTGGACTCATGCCACCTTTTCAAGACTAATATTCTAATGCTAGAATATGAATTTGTTAAGCAAATATACCATACTTACATATGTGTGTTAGTGTATGTTTAATATATATTATAGTGGAAAGAATATTTCTAGGAAATATATAGTCAGGGAAATTTTTATGAACCATTTTTAGCAGTACTTTGCACTTAACTAATATAATGAGTTATCTATAAGAAATAAGCATTTAGTTCTGCCATTTGTAGCAACGTAGGTGAACCTAGAGAATGTCACGTTAAATGAAATAAGCATAGAAAGATACAGAAAGGCAAACTCTTTGTGGTGTCACTTATATGTGGAACCTTAAAAAGTCAAGCTTAAAGAACCAGATAGATGGTTGAGTGGTGGTTGTCAAGGGCTTAGGGGAGGAAGTGGTGGAGGAGATGGAGAGATGTTGATCAGAGTACAAACTTTCGCTTAGAAGATGAGTTGGTTCCGCGGGTCTTCTAATGTATAAGACGATGATTACAGTTTTTAATAATAAATTGTATACTTGCAATTTGCCAAGAAAGTAACTTTTAAATGTTCTCACCAACACACACACACACAAACACACAAGGTGACAATGTGAGGTGACAGGTGTGTTTGTGTTTTTTTAAAGAAGCATTTAGTGAGCACTGACTTAGAAAACATACATTTGTTGAGCACATGCTATACAGATCAGCCCAGGAGGAGCTTCCAGGCTTGTGGAGAGATAAACCAGAAAACAGGCAGTTAAAAACAATTTTAGAAGTGTTGAGGAGAGGGAATTGATCTTCCTTTTCCTTCAGGCGTGAGCCTTGACTCATGGAAAAAGAAAGCCAGGAGCTTATCTGTGTTGTCTATGAGGGAGATTATTGGGAAGAGAACCCCTGTGACGTGCTTTTCCCCTGGCCTGCCATTCCCCTTACCAACTGATAGGACTGGTGAGAGGCAAGGACAGTCACTGTGTCCTGTTTTACTGGTGCGCGAGATCACATGTAGGTCAAAGTCAGGAGACTGACACACACATCCCCATTTCTTTGTCTGCTCCCATATGCTAAGCCCATAGGGTGGGAGATTTGGAGCTATTGCGCACTCTGTTATATTAATAAAGTACTAGATCTAGGTCACTGGAGAAAGCAATGGCACCCTACTCCAGCACTCTTGCCTGGCAAATCCCATGGACGGAGGAGCCTGGTAAGCTGCAGTCCCTGGGGTCACAAGGAGTCAGACACGACTGAGCGACTTCACGTTCGCTTTTCACTTTCATGCATTGGAGAAGGAAATGGCAACCCACTCCAGTGTTCTTGCCTGGAGAACCCCAGGGATGGGGGAGCCGTGGACTGCCATCTCTGGGGTCACACAGAGTCGGACACGACTGAAGCGACTTAGCAGCAGCAGCAGATCTATTCCCACTTTTCTGTTGTTCCTTGTATATACTTTTCCTTGGACAGGTCACCCAATAGAATGAGGGATGTAGGGTAACCATATGTGAAGAAAGGGAATCCAGAATGGGAGAAGGTTCAGAGAGAATTTTATAGAGACAGTGAATTATGGTCATAGTAGAGCATGGACTGGAAGTCAGATCTGGTTTCAGTACTAGCTGTGTAACACATCAGGCAACTTCTTGAATCCCTCTAAGCTTCATGTTCCTCTTCTGTAAAATGGATGTAATTAACTACCTACCCCTCCGGGCTCATATGAAGATTAAATAAGATGATTCATGGAAAGAGTTGGATATCCAGCATGTGATACGTATTCAGTAGATTTGCTAAAATTAGTCCATTGATAATAAATAATGAGGTGCTAATCAACATTAAGATATCATGGTAATTATAGACTTAATTTATCCTTCCTATTCTTGTCACCATTACAATTGATAAAATTAGGCAAAATTTTTGCACATTCTTAATATATTTTCTGATTTTATGTTTTAAAGTAAAAACTCCTGACGTCCGGGCAAGAAGACGTAAACAGTGCATTTGTGAAGATTCCAAAACTGTTGATACACCTTCTATCTCACACCAAGAAAAAACAGAAGAAAACCTTTCCATGGTGAGTGAAGTTGAAATGGTTTTGTTCTTTAGCCTAGAAAATGCCATTCTTTGTGCCAGCCAGCCATTGGCTATTGGCAGCATTCCATTTTTAAGGACATGCAAGTTAAAAATTTTTTTTTTTTTTGTCATAAGATAATACAGCATAATTGAGCAGAATGAATGTTTTGCCAAAAGTTTTACTTTTGTTTTAGGTTTGAAGGACTCGTCAGCCAAAGAAACCACTTGTTACACACATAAACAGTTTCAGTCTTTTATAGAAGATTATTTGACTTAATTTCAATATACAAGCATTAAAAGAAAAGAAATAGAAACAATAGTATCGTATGGTGAAGTTGCTCAGTCGTGTCCAACACTCTGTGACCCCATGGACTGTAGCCTACCAGGCTTCTCCGTCCATGGGATTCTCCAGGCAAGAATACTGGAGTGGGTTACCATTTCCTTCTCCAGGGGATCTTCCCGACCCAGGGATTGAACCCAGGTCTCCCACATTGGAGGCAGACGCTTTAATCTCTGAGCCACCAGGGAAAGAGAGCAAGGACAGTATGTATATGCATCACTGATTGGTCCAGCCTGCATCCAGCCTTGAACAGCACTGGGAAGTCCCTCATTAAAGCAGTTTGGAGTCACAATCGGGACAGGTTCTGGGCAGTGCATCTGCCTTGTGGGTGAGACTTCAGATCGTAGTTTCAGGGACTCCTGCTTATAATCCCAGGCCACAAACTGATGTGAACATCAGTTTGCATGCAAAAATGCAGCACTGGTTTTACTTTATACCTTCTTCCAGTGCTGTTTCACCTGTGAGTCAGTCACAGAATTTCCTTAGATCCTAGGGTTGACCAGACCTCCAGGGGCTCAAGAATTCCAAAACCCACTGCCTTTCTTGTGTAAAGTGACTCCTGACTTGCTGTGCTTGAGGGCAGGCACCGAATTCAGAATCTAGGCAGTGCCCAGACAGGTGGTCAGAGAGGCCTGCTGTCCTGTTTCTGAAGCCAGAATAAGACTTCTATTTTAATTTCCCTAACAAGGAACCAAGAAACTGCCTGCACTGAACAGAGAATTAGAGTTTAGCTGCTATCCTTTACTCCTGGATTGGATTCTTTGGCACTTACCTATCCCACAAACAGTGTCGCTGTTGGAGTGCTCTAGTGTGTCTTCATCCATCCAACTTCCAAGAAGTATCTCGGATACATAGTAGGAAGAAAGACCTTGGAACCTAGACGGAGAAGAGGAAAGCAGCCTGGTTTAACCAGCCTGGACCCTGCGTGGTTTATAGAGATAGTTTGCTCTATGTGAAATCCCTTGTGTGAAGGTGTAGTTTTAAAGAAAATAACTTAGTTGCACATATATTAATTTATGAGATGGATATTCTCATATCCATCTAGTTTGATTAAAACACAGAGCATCCTAGACACTAACTTCTTAAGCAAAGTAGACTCCTCAAAGAAATATTTTGAATAAGACTGTGTGTGTGGATTAGACTTCCCTTACATACTTTTTGTTAGTATAGAGAGGAAAATACTATTCATTGAATGTAAACTATGATTGATCAACTATTTTATACCTAAAATATTTTAAATGCTGTTTAAAAGCAATTGTGTTTGCCTCAACATTTCAAAAATATTTTACATTGTTCCTGGTATCTCTTGTAATGAATGAAAAGTTAATTGTCAATGTAAATGTCACTCCCTTGTAGATAATATATCTTTCAGGCTTACAGTTTTAAAGATTTTTTTTTTTCATATTCTGCTGTTTCACTAGGTTATGTCTAAATGTAGGTGTGTTTTTAATTAATTTTACTCTAAAAGGACTAAACATGTTTGTTTAGTCTGAAGACAGATTTCTCCTTGTATTCTGAACTTTTAGCCCTTAGATTGTTGACTATTACCCCTCTCCCATTAGCAGTATTTTCCTTTTATGAAACTCATATTTTTTGAGATGGTTGTTAGACCGGTCTCCCTATATCTTTTTTGTATTTTCCATCTCTTTAATTCTCTACACTATATTCTGGGTGATACCCTTTGACCTCTGATTTTCTACCCAAAGGCTGAGTGGGTGACAAGTAGAGTTTTTACTAATCCTTATTTAAGCTAAAGGACACCCACTCATGGTCACTAGTTTTATGTGGGGCTCCATTCTAACTCCAACTCAATGGACATGAGTTTGAGTAAACTCTGGGAGTTGGTGATGGACAGGTAGGCCTGGCATGCTGCAGTCCATGGGGTCGCAAAGAGTCAGATACAACTGAACAGAACTGACTGATTCTAACCCCTTCCTTATCTCCTGTTCCTTTGTAGGTATTAAAAACCCTGACCCTAATTCCTAATACCTATGTTTGCTCCACATCCCTCATGGGCTGCTACCAGCTTCATTTCCTTTCCCTTTATTTTTCCAATTTTAGGTGGGTGTGGGTGGTTAAAATTTATTGTATTTTGTCTAGTGTATTTTTCCAGGTGTTTGGAATAGACAGGGGTCCTTCTGTATCAGCTCAGCTCACTGTATTGACCATTAGTTATCTTTAAGGTATATTTTCATGTAAAGATTAAAACATTATGGAAAAATCACCCTAACCCTATTGTTGTTAACTGTATGAGTATTTGTTTCAGGAATAATGTTTATCACTTTAGATGCCAAGCCTCAGGGAAATATAATGAAGATATAAAAGTTTAATGAAAACCAACTTTAAGAAAAAACTTAAAATATGCAGACTTTAAAGTCATTAAAGGTTTATCCTTTGTAAATGTAAATTTGTTTTTGAGTGCTGAAAATTTCAAACCAAATTGAGGATGAGTGGTGACCTTATGGCCAGATGCAAAGGAAATGAGATGATTTTAGTTTGATGCTACCGTCTAACACTTTCAGATCACAGTATCTAGGCAGCCTCCTTCTCTCCCTCCATATAGAGTGAGTACAAAAGTGATTATCATAATGATAATAGTTGGCATTCACAGAATATTTATGACATGGTGAGCTCTCCTCTAAGTGCTTTATGTTAATCCATTTAGCCTCCATAATAATGAAAGTAGTTTCTGTTAATATCATTACCTTCCTCATTACAGCTAAGGAAGCTGAAGTAGGAAAGGGTGGGTAACAATCCAAAATTACATTTCTATTACATAGCAGTGCCAGAATTAAAATCCAGGTAATCTGACTCCAGAGCCTGTGCTCTCAACCAGTATGCTTTAATATACAAATCTGTGAAAGACGTGTCAGAAGCAAAAATGATCCTAAGACGTTATGAAAAAACCCAAATGAATTTGTTGGCCAAGCCAATATGTTGAAGGCATTTCAATATTAATGTTCCTCTATTTTAATTTCTCTAACAATGAACCAAGAAACTATCTGCATTGAATTGTTTAATATTAATATTAAACTATTAATATTAATAGTTTAATTAATACTATTAATACTGACAAGTATATAAAGAGGTGGTTTTAAATCCTATTTGTGGGTTTTTAAGAGTGTTTTGTATTTCTAAGAGTGTATGTGAAATCTTAATAGTGTACAATGATAATCATAAAGCCTTAAAGTGAACTTCTTGCATATATGTAATCTTTAAATATTATTTGCTGAGTTCTTTTTTTTTCTCCTACACCTATAAAAGGAGTCACTGAGAAATTGTGATTGTTTTTATGGTTGCCACTCTTAACATTCTGTTTTCCAGGAGCAGATCTGCTACATAAATCTAGATGTATTTAAGTTTAATTTTTTCCCAAATACATATATATATAGTTAAGTTTAGATGAGGCCTGAATACATTTGGAACATAAAGGGAAATCAGCATTTTTTGTGGTACTTTATTCAGCACTTTTACTGTGCGTTTGTCAGTTGCCTGTTAGAGAAAAACATCTACCTTCTTGTAATGAAGTTTTTAATATTTATCTGATAGCATCAGACCATCAGTGCCATTCTACAAGATATAGAAGAAAAACAAGAAAATTTATTAGAGTTTGAGATAAGAACCCCTGAAGATGCAGGTAAATATGCACTCATATTTAAGTTTGATTATTTCAGTCATCCAAGGCATTGCTGCCTCATTTTCTTTTGGGGATGGGGTGGGTATAGTATGATTCCATTTTTTAAAAGTTCAAGAACAGGCAAAACTAAACTTTTGATAGAATTCAGAATAGGAGTGCTGTGAGGTTGAAGGTGTCCTCCCCCCCAAAAATGTCCACATTATAAGCCCTGATGAATGGTAAAGATGTGGTCCGTACACACAGTAGAATATTACTCAGCCATTGAAAAGAACGAAATAATGTCATTTGCAGCATCATGGATGGACCTAGAGATTGTCATACTGAGTGAAGGAGGTCAGAGAAAGACAACTATCATATGATATCACTTATATGTGGAATCTAAAAAAATGGTACAAATGAACTTATTTACGAGACAGAAATAGAGTCATAGATGTAGACAATAAGCGTACAGTTACCAAGGGAAAGGGGTGTAGGAGGGACAAATCGGGATATTAGGACTGACACATACATGCTGCTATTTATAAAATAGACAACTAATAAGGACCTACTGCAGAGTACAAGGAACTCTACTCAGTACTCTATAATGACCTATCTGGGAAAATAATCTAAAAAAAGTGGGTATTTGTATATGTATAACTGATTCACTTTGCTGTAAAACAGAAACTAATACAACGTTGTAAATAAACTATACTCTAATAAAAATTAATTAAAAAACCAAAACAGTACCTCATCAGTCTTTTTTGTAGCAGGATATAACTGTTAATTAGTCTGTTAGCTTAATTTCATGTTGTGGTGGTGGTGATTTAGACACTAAGTTGTGTCTGACTCTTGCGGCCCCATGGAGGCCAGGCTCCTCTGTCCTCTGTCCATGGGATTCTCCAGGCAAGAATACTGGAGTGGGTTGCCATTTCCTTCTCCAGGGAATCTTCCCGACCCAGGAATCAAACCCACGTCTCCCGCATTGCAGGCAGGTTCTTTACCCACTTAGCTACGAGGGAAGCCCTAATTCATGTTGTATACCTTTTAAAAAAATTACTTCTTTTTAAACTATACCCATTCTACTTTTCATCCTGGCCTAACACATGATACAGGTGATATTTTGAGGAAAATAATACAAATTAACTTATATCCCCAAACAGTATGTATAGTTCATATATTTTATTTAGTATTTATAGTATCTTATACATCTAAGATGAATTTTACAAGAATATACTTTTTTTCATTATAAAAGGTATATAGATACACTTCAAAAACAACGAGGAAAAATCTGCTAAAAATCACCTGCTGCTCTACTGTAATATTTTGTTGTTTAGTTTTCTTTTTTTTCTAAGAGAATGCTTATGCAATTATACCTCAATAAAATTGTGAAAAAGCGTAGATGGAATCGTGTGAGATGTGCTGTGTTTTCTTGTTGTCGTGGTCATCATTTTTAGTGGTTACATCATATCCTGTTCAATAAATGTCCCATGATTTACTTAATGTTTCCTTTTTTGTTGAGCATGTATATTTTCCCATTTTTTTGCTATTATACCACCATACATAGTTTTTTCTGGATTTAGGATTATCCTCTTAGGAAAAATTAATATAATTGAAATTATTGGGTCAAAATATATAAACATTGTAAAATCTATTGGTTCATATTGATAAGTTGATTTCCTATAGTGTTACATAATAATTTGTACTTCCACCAACACACATTTGTGTTTGCTTTTACACTGCTAATAGCATCAGTATTTTCATTTAAAATAATTTTACTGAAAAAATTTTTACTATTTTAGTAAAAAATATATTATTTTCACTTATTGATTATTAATGGTACTTTTTCATTAATTTTATCTTCTCTTTCATAAATTGACTGTTCCTGTTTGTTAAGAAATTGAAGCCATTTTGTATAATCAAGTTATTGACCCCTTTTCTGCCATAACTGCTGCAAATACTTTTTTTATTCCTTAACGGTGTTTTTATTTATTAGTGTGTGTTAAATACAGAGAGTCTCAAATTCTGTATAGTAGAATGTATCAGCCTCTTTGCTGTTCCTTTTAATGCTTCTAAGATTAGCAACTCTTCTCCCCTCCCCACCCCCAGGCTTTGTAACTTATTTATTCTGTTGTGATCATGTTATCACTGGGATTATTCTAATCATGATCCCTTTTTTGAGTCTCTTTGCCCGTTTAGGGAAGGAGAGGTAGGGCAGTAAAACACTAGAGTTCTTGGCTCATGATCAGGTCCTGACTGCTGTTGGTTCCATTGCTTTTTAACAGTTGTTGAAAGCTAAGGTTCATCAAAGCAAAATTTCTGAGGCTCTTCTGAAGCTTCTACATAGCTCCTAAGATGTGACTGTGCACGTTTCTTTCCCTGGCCCTTCTCAGTCTTCTCTCAGCATTTTTTCCTGGTGGTCTACCTTACACAGACTGTCACCCTAAGTATAAGCCCTCATAAGGAGGCCCACAGGGCAGTCACCTTACTGTCTTCACGATCCTGAAGCTCTTGAACCCACTATCAGGAGGAAGGATAATTAATTCCTAGCACAACAGCAGCTTTCTCTTTGCACTGCTGTGGAAGCTCCGTGTTCTTCTGAAACTCTAGATGTTCAAGAATAAAGAGCAAGTCAGATTATCAGTCCATTGTCACCACAGTAGAAAGTTGTTACACTCTTAACAGTCCTTTGAGAAACCACCCCTTAGGCTGAGGTAAAGAGAAACGTGTTGAAAAGCAGAGAGATTACTCTGCCGACAAAGGTCCATAGTCAAGGCAGTGGTCTTCCCAGTGGTCATGCACGGTTGTGAGAGCTGGACCGTAAAGAAGGCAGAATGCCAAAGAATCGATGCCTTTGAACTGTGGTGCTGGAGAAGACTCCTGAGAGTCTCTTGGACAGCAAGGAGATCAAACCAATCACTCTTAAGGGAGCGCAACCCTGAATATTCACTGGAAGGACTGATGCTGAAGCTGAAACTCCAGTATTTTTCTCATCTGATGTGAACAGATGACTCATTGGAAAAGTCCCTGATGCTGGGAAAGATCGAGGGCAGAAGTAGAAGAGGGCATCAGAGGATGAGATGGCTGGACAGCATGACCGATGCAATGAACATGAACTTGGGCAAACTCTGGGAGATGGGGAGGGACAGGGCAGCCTGGCGTGCTGTAGTCCACAGGGTCCCAAAGAGTGGGACACGCCCGGGCGACTGAACACTAACAACAGAAGCGGAGAGGCGCCCCCACTGCTCACCCCCTTTGCTTCTCAGAACAGAGAACCCACCCAGTTACGCTTCACCTCTCTAAAGAGACAGCTTTGCAAATTCACCACTTCCATATGTTGACACCTTTTCATCTTTGATCTGGTTGAGGCATCCAAGAGAAATGAATTTTATTTTGTTTATTTCTTTGTAAATTTTTTTATAGATGTTTTATATTTATTTTTATATCAGATATTTTTGGTACCTCAACTGAATTGAAGCAGAAAAACTGTTCATTTTAAACATTTTATTAAACATTTTATATGTTATTTTTCCTAAGCATTTAACTCTATAATTCATCTGAAATTTCTTTGCCATGTATGGTAGAAAGATAGAATCGGGCTTTTCCCCGTATTACTACCCCTTTGCCTACTCTTATTTATTGAATAATTCCTCTCATCTTCATTATTTTATAATGCCTTATTATCACACATTACAATCTTATACATATTTGGGTAATTTCTAGGTTTTCTCAAAGATGCCATTGATTAATTTTGTCTCTTGATAAGTATATACTATCATGTTAGACATAAAATATCTTTATATCTATTTATAGAAACTTGGGTTACTATGGTAATGTTATTTTTACCTGTGGTTTAAAATTCACTTAGAAAAGCCAAACGTGGCAGGGTATATAGATAATGTAAATGTCTTTTGTTAAAGTGTCAAATCTTGCCAACAAATCTATGTCTAAATTCTTAATTCTCATTTAAGGAGATTAGGGAGATAGAAACTACTCTGGGAACACTGACTCTGTACTTGTCAGATCATTTGTCTAACTTGCAAAAGGAGGTTCTGGAGGAAATTCCAACTATGAACTTTACGTCACTTTCCACCACTGATTTTCTCTAGTTAAATTATCTAGAAAAATACACCTTGGTCTAAGAAAATTAAGAAAAAACTTAAGAAACAAAGCCAAAAATGAAATGAATAGCAAGTAGCTTAAAAGAAATAATTTCCTATTTGGGAATCTGGGTTTGGACATAATTTACATGTAAATCCTGTGAATTTGTACTGGGGGAGGTCATGATGCCTTTACTTGGGAAGCAATGGATAAAGTAGGAAAATAATTTGAGTAATTATAAGAATAATTTTATATAGATCTGTGGCTTTCCAGAGTTCCAAAGAATAGCAAGAAGAGATAAGAAAGCCTTCCTCAGCAATCAATGCAAAGAAATAGAAGAAAACAACACAATGGGAAAAACTAGAGATCTCTTCAAGAAAATTAGAGATACCAAGGGAACATTTCATGCAAAGATGGGCTCGATAAAGGACAGAAATGGTCTGGACCTAACAGAAGCAGAAGATATTAAGAAGAGGTGGCAAGAATACACAGAAGAACTGTACAAAAAAGATCTTCACGACCAAGATAATCATGATGGTGTGATCACTCACCTAGAGCCAGACATCCTGGAATGTGAAGTCAAGTGGGCCTTAGAAAGCATCACTACGAGCAAAGCTAGTGGAGGTGATGGAATTCCAGTTGAGCTATTTCAAATCCTGAAAGATGATCCTGTGAAAGTGCTGCACTCAGTATGTCAGCAAATATGGAAAAGTCAGCAGTGGCCACAGGACTGGAAAAGGTCAGTTTTCATTCCAATCCCAGAGAAAGGCAATGCCAAAGAATGCTCAAACTACCACACAATTGCACTCATCTCACACGCTAGTAAAGTAATGCTCAAAATTCTCCAAGCCAGGCTTCAGCAATACGTGAACCGTGAACTTCCTGATGTTCAAGCTGGTTTTAGAAAAGGCAGAGGAACCAGAGATCAAATTGCCAACTGGAAAAAGCAAGAGAGTTCCAGAAAAACATCTATTTCTGCTTTATTGACTATGCCAAAGCCTTTGACTGTGTGGATTACAGTAAACTGTGGAAAATTCTGAAAGAGATGGGCATACCAGACCACCTGACCTGTCTCTTGAGAAACCTGTATGCAGATCAGGAAGCAACAGTTAGAAGTGGACATGGAACAACAGACTGGTTCCAAATGGGAAAAGGAGTACGTCAAGGATGTATATTGTCACCCTGCTTATTTAACATATGCAGAGTACATCATGAGAAACGCTGGGCTGGAAGAAGCACAGCTGGAATCAAGATTGCCTGGAGAAGTATCCATAACCTCAGATATGCAGATGACACCACCCTTATGGCAGAAAGTGAAGAGGAACTAAAATGCCTCTTGATGAAAGTGAAAGTGCAGAGTGAAAAAGTTGGCTTAAAGCTCAACATTCAGAAAACGAAGATCATGGCATCTGATCCCATCACTTCATGGCAAATAGATGGGGAAACAGTGGAAACAGTGTCAGACTTTATTTTTTGGGGCTCCAAAATCACTGTAGATGGTGACTGCAGCCATGAAATTAAAAGACGCTTACTCCTTGGAAGAAAAGTTATGACCAACCTAGATGGCATATTGAAAAGCAGAGACATTACTTTGCCAACAAAGGTCCGTCTAGTCAAGGCTATGGTTTTTCCATGGTCATGTATGGATGTGAGAGTTGGACTGTGAAGAAAGCTGAGCGCCGAAGAATTGATGGTTTCGAACTGTGGTGTTGGAGAAGACTCTTGAGAGTCCCTTGGACTGCAAGGAGATCCAAACATTCCTGTATGCAAGACAGCAAAAGAGACACAGATGTATAGAACAGTCTTTTGGACTCTGTGGGAGAGGGCGAGTGTGGGATGATTTGAGAGAATGGCATTGAAACATGTATATTATCATATGTGAAACGAATCGCCAGTCTAGGTTCGATGCAGGATACAGGATGCTTGGGGCTGGTGCACTGGGATGACCCAGAGGGATGGTATGGGGAGGGAGGCAGGAGGGGGGTTCAGGATTGGGAATGCGTGTACACCCGTGGCGGATTCATGTTGATATATGGCAAAACCAATACAATATTGTAAAGTAATTAGCCTCCAATTAAAATAAATAAATTTAAACAAACAAAAATAATAATAAAGATTAGCCCTGGATGCTCTTTGGAAGGAATGATGCTAAAGCTGAAACTCCAGTACTTTGGCCACCTCATGCGAAGAGTTGACTCACTGGAAAAGACTCTGATGCTGGGAGAGATTGGGGGCAGGAGAAGAAGGGGACGACAGAGGATGAGATGGCTGGATGGCATCACCGACTCAATGGACATGAGTTTGAGTGAACTCCGGGAGTTGGTGATGGACAGGGGGGCCTGGCATGCTGTAATTCATGGGGTCGCAAAGTGTCGGACACAACTGAGCGACTGAACTGAACTGAACTGATGGCTTTCCTGGTAGCTCAGCTGGTAAAGAATCCACCTGCAATGCAGGAGACCCTGGTTTGATTCCTGAGTTGGGAAGATCCCCTGGAGAAGGGAACAGCTACCCACTTCAGTATTCTGGCCTAGAGAATTCCATGAACAGAGGAGCCTGGCAGGCTACAGTCCATGGGGTCACAAAGAGTCAGATATGACTGAGAGACCTTCACTTCACTTCATAACTGACTTTAGATATCATATAGCCCTAAATGTTAAGTGTAAAGAACAAGAGGAGAAGGCAATGGCACCCCACTCCAATACTCTTGCTTGGAAAATCCCATGGATGGAGGAGCCTGGTAGGCAGCAGTCCATGGGGTTGCGAAGAGTCGGACACGACTGAGCAACTTCACTTTCACTTTTCACTTTCATGTATTGGAGAAGGAAATGGCAACCTACTCCAGTGTTCTTGCCTGGAGAATCCCAGGGACGGGGGAGCCCTGGTGGGCTGTGGTCTATGGGGTCGCACAGAGTCGGACATGACTGAAGCGACTTAGCAGCAAAGAACAAGAACTGATAGCATGATTCTTATTTTTAAGTACATATAATAAATAGTTATATATAGTATAAATATGCAGGCTATATATAAAGTAAACATATTTTAAACACACACACACTTACCAAGTATTAAAAGCAGTCTCTTTCATAGAGTGAAATATTGAGAAGGAGTGGGTGAGTGGGAACACCCTGACTTCTCTTCCCGGTTGTTGTGTTCAAGTCGTGTCCAGCTCTTTGTAACCCCATGGACTGCAGCACGCCAGGCTTCCCTGACCCACACAACCTCCCTGAGTTTGCTCAGGTTCATTTCCATTGAATTGATGATGCCATCCAAGCGTCTTATCCTCTATCACCCTCTTCTCCTCCTGCCTTTGATCTTTCTGAGCATTCTTCTCTGTAAACATTCATATTATTTCAAAATTTCCTCTACATTGACAGTGTTTTCGTTTTGTATTTTAACAAGTAAATAATTGTAACAGACAAAATTATCTTACTATGTATCTTCTTTTAGTACCCTAATTTCACAGTTAAGGCAGCAACCAGAGAGGTCAATGACTTGTCCAGGATCACCAAGCTTAGTCAGTGGGATAACAGGGTTAGAACTCAGGCTTGCCTGCTCCTTCTTGGTGTGGTCTCACACACCTCAGGGTACTTCTCTAGAGTGACATAAGTCTATTAGCTTTGATATCTGGACCATTGATATGGTGGAAGAGGGTAGAAAAATAATGGCTTTTTAAATTTAACAATAAGGCTAAGTCCTTTGTGACCAAATTTAACATTTGCTATCTCTCAGTTAACCGACTTTTTATTTTATTACCTTCTAGAACAATACGCTGGTAAGATGTTAGAGATAAAGGAAGTTATGGACAACGTGCTTGCTAAACAGAAGGCAGAAAGGGATGATCTAGCTAAAAAATACAGGTGAGTTAAAAAAAGGTAAGAATGCTTTGGAGTTTTCAGAATTTATCTATTTTTAGTCTATAATAGGTCTAGAATTTATTTTTGACTATGCTGGGTCTTCGTTTCTGCACACCAGCTCTCTCTAGCTGCAGCAAGCAGGGGCTACTCTCTAGTTGCAACGCATGGGCCCTCATTGCAGTGGCAGAGCATGTTTCTTGTTGCGGAGCACAGACGCTAGAGCATGGGCTTCAGTAGCTGCGCTGCACGAGTTTAGTTGCCCCTGTGGCATGTGGAATCTTCCCAGGCCAGGGATCAAATCTGTAACCCTGCACTGGCCGGCAGACTCTAAATCCCTGGACCACCAGGGAAATCCTGGCCTCGAATTTCTTGTGATTACAGATGTTTTGTGGAACTGGAAAAGGACTTTATGAGGTCATCTAATCTCTTATGTCCATGAGGAATTATATTTACTTCCTAAGTCACTGCTAAGTCACTTGAGTCGTGTTCGACTCTGTGTGATCCCATAGACGGCAGCCCACCAAGCGCCCCCGTCCCTGGGATTCTCCAGGCAAGAACACTGGAGTGGGTTGCCATCTCCTTCTCCAGTGCATGAAAGTGAAAAGTGAAAGTGAAGTGGTTCAGTCGTGTCCAACTCTTAGTGACCCCGTGGGCTGAAGCCTACCAGTCTCCTCAGTCCATGGGATTTTCCAGGCAAGAGTACTGGAGTGGAGTGTCATTGCCTTCTCCGATATATACTTCCTAGAGAGAGGTTTTTCTACTTTATTACTTGAAATGTTCAGAAAGGATATTAAAATGTCCACAGCCATGAATTTCATGAAAGCCTTTCTGGCCATGAGTCAATCCCGTAAGTAAATTTCTTTCCTTAGTAAATTCACTTTTTTTTTTACATTAAAATTGGTTCTTCTATGCTATTACAAATGTTCTTCTAAGCAGTGTAATCATGTATATTTTGTAGTCTTGTGTACTTCTAAGTTCTCAGGGTCCTTAAAGAGTTTTATCCTAATTGTATTGATTATATAACTCTTATCTTTTTTTTTTTTTTTTTTTGAGAAACTTGTTATATATATTTTTTCTTGTTTGGGTATTATTTTTTATTTTTTTATTCTTTTTTTTCTTAAGATGAGAACTTTTAAGGCCTACTCTCAGCAACTTTCAAATATACAATACAGTATTATCAACTGTAGTCACCATGGGTGTTTATACCTTTTGATTCCTTCACCCATTTTACCCGAATGCTTCCTCCACCTCTGCCAACCACCAGTCTGTTCTCTGAACCTGTGCTTTTGGTTTTTAGCTTCCAAATATAAGTGAGATCATACAGTATTTGTCTTTGTCTGACTTGTTTCACTTAGCATGATGCCCTCAAGATGCGTCCATGTTGTCACAAACAGCAGGATTTGTTTCTTTTTATGGCTGAAAAATATTCCATTATATATGTGTGTCTTCTTATTAATGTGCTATTAGTCTTGAAATTTTGTAATCTAAAGAGCATTTTCATTTTCTATCTGGACTCTGTTTCACATAGTTTTAAATGTGATATTAATTTCTTTTTCTTCTCTATTCAACCAGCTTCTTACATTTACTACTAGTAGTTATTTGTTAATTCTGATTTCTTCTTGACACTTCTTCCACTTGCATCTGCTACTTACTTTAATATCCAGGCAGTTTGGAGTTTAGTACCAACAACTCTAACCTGTATTAGGAGAGAGAATTATCTACACTGTTGCTTTCCTTTAAAACAGCTGCTCTTAAAAGATGGTCACTGAGACCATTTCAAGGGGTCTAAGAAGTCAAAAGCCATTTTTATAATAATATTAAGATGTTATTTGCCCTTTTGTACTCTCATTTTCTCATAAGTATACAATGAAATTTTCTAGAGGCTACATGGTATATAATAATATCATCATCCTAATATCTAATGGAATGTACACTTGTGTGTTTCTGTGTTTTAAAATTCTCTCAGTTTTATTTTCTAAAACAGTAAATATTGATAGATATAACCCATAGAAACAAAAGCTCTTTGGGTTCCTCAGTAACTTTTAAGAGTATAAAAAAGTCCTGAGACCAAAAGGTTTGAGAGCCACTGGAAACAAAAGTGTCCAGTCTCCTGCAGATGCGTGTGGCATAGGTGAGTATAAGCAGAAGTCAGAGGCGTGGGCGAGTCGGTGCCTCCCGTTCAGTCCTCAAGCCCCGAGAGCCGTGGTCTGGGGAGGACACACAGGACAGGGCTTCTCCGGCCGTCGTCTGGACTCCAGGCCTCACTGCGGGTTCAGAAAGTGCACTCACAGTGGTCACTGGATGAACTGACCTTCCTGTGTCTAGCTTACTTATGATTATTCACAAAACAACTCCAGCCCCCATAGCTAAGTGAGTTTGGGTGGAACTTACTCTTGAATTTGACTTCCTGATACACCATTTAACTGTAAACAAGCCAATTCCAAACCTAAAGAAGGTGGTATTGCTCCTTGGTCATCAGTTGGTCCCTTCCAATTAAAGGACTAGTAGATAGCTAGATAGACAACTCGAGTTATGTTTCTGTCTTAGGGCTGACTCACAGCTGATAAATAATGTGAATAAAAATGTGGATAAGCACACTGCTGCTGCTGCTGC
>NW_024070210.1:94167281-94338784 GCF_014754425.2 Oryx dammah
GAGTGGGTGCCCTCGCCTTCTCCAGTGCATGAAAGTGAAGAGTGAAAATGGAGTCGCTCAGTCCTATCCCACTCTTCGCAACCCCGTGGACTGCAGCCCACCAGGCTCCCCGTCCCTGGGATTCTCCAGGCAAGAGGACTGGAGGGGGTGCCCTCGCCTTCTCCAGTGCATGAAAGTGAAGAGTGAAAGTGGAGTCGCTCAGTCCTATCCCACTCTTCACGACCCCGTGGACTGCAGCCCACCAGGCTCCCCGTCCCTGGGATTCTCCAGGCAAGAGGACTGGAGGGGGTGCCCTCGCCTTCTCCGGGATAAGCACACTGTCACCTCCTAAAAAAGGCATACTTATTTGCCTCATGTAATGCAACAGTTTGCTCTCAAAGAATACACAGGGCAAAGATAGACTCTTGTGTACTTTGAGCTGATTAAATTTAAATGGACACAGAGTATCTATAAAATCTAAATGACTGCTTAAAAAAAAAAGTTTTCCACTGTTTTTGTATTTTTCCCTTTTCTGTTTCTTTCTACAGGGTGTCCATAGAGTCATTTAAGCATGGAGTCCTGAGGGAGCAACTGGCTAATTTGGCGGCAAGACAGAAGAGCCTCCTACTCGTAGCAAAAACACAGAAAAAAATAAGCCAGAAATTTCACACCTATAAGAATGCTACATCTTTGTCTGGTCTTAGTTTTAGGAAGCTGCCATCAAGCTCAGAAACCGCTAATGAAAAGGACAGGCACGAGTGTATCAGTATGGAAAATTCCATGCAGCCCCAGTCAGGTTCACTTTCTCCTGTCAGCCTTGTGTGCAGAGGCATGCAGGAAACACAGTTGTCTCAGGAAGTCTGGCACGACAACCAAAGTACCCACACTTGTCTAAATTCAAAGACAGTGAGAAGGGAAGAATTTTCTGGAAGTGAATTGAATTCTAAGCAAAATATCAATGACTGTACCTTAGATAGATTATCAAAATCCAGACATTCAGAAGGCACTAATCAGATTAAATTACAATCCCAATCTGTTACTTTTATTGCTGAAGCAGAGTATTCACAAAAAGAGAATGATCTTACAGGTAGTACAGCCAAGGGGCACGTGTCCTTTAGTCCTTCAGCAGTAACTGGCACATTAAAGATTCCAGCAACCACTAGTGTGTCTGCCCACCATGATGTCCGTCCATCAAGTGTCATTTGTGATCAGGCTCCTTCTGATTGTGATCCAAAAGAAGGAAACAGGAAGACAGCTCCCCACCAAGCACCCGGGGGAACATCAGAATCCCTGGCACAGCAAAGGGTTGATGTCTTTGGCAGTCACATGGGGCAACAGCTGAAACCTTACTTTAAAAAATCAGCTCTCACTGTTCCTCATGCAAATGATACTCAGAGCTCCTCCTTCTCTGGGTCTGGCTACCAACATATTGTGAAAAAACCTTCGAACTACAACACAACTCCCAAAAAGAAATGTATGCAGATAAAGGATCTGATATTGCTAGGAAGACTTAATCCAGGAAATAACATTCTGGAATTCAAAACACAGGTATCCTATTGTTTTTTTTTTTTCCCTCTAAAATTATGTAAAATTTATAAATAAGTGACTAAAATGTTGCTGTCACATAGTGTCAGTGTATAGCTCTTATTAGAGGGAAAGGGTTTGGTTGGGCTGTTTAAATGGAGAAACCTGACCATTATATTCTTAGCAAGTGAAAGTGAAAGTCATTCAGTCATGTCCAACTCTTTGCGACCCCATGGACTATACAGTCCACAGAGTTCTCCAGGCCAGAATACTGGAGTGGGCTGCCTTTCCCTTCTCCAGGGTATCTTCCCAACCCAGGGATCAAACCCAGGTCTCCTATATCGCAGGTGGATTCTCTACCAGCTGAGCTTAGAGGAAAGCCCTAGAATACTGCAGTGGGTAGCCTATTCCTTCTCCAGCGGATCTTGCCAACCCAGGAATCAAACTGGGGTCTCCTGCATTGCAGGAAGATTCTTTACCAGCTGAGCTACCAGGGAAGCCTAAAATTGCCCTATTCCTTTTAGTCACGAGCACCTTTGGGCTCTCAGACCAGAATTAGTTATACTCAGCAGGAAGGGTTTTGTGTGTGCTAAGTTGCTCAGTTGTGTCCAGCTCTTTGTAACCCCATGAACTGCAGCATGTCAGGCTTCTCTGTCCTCCACTATCTCCTGGAGTTTGCTTAGATTCATGTCCATTGAGTTGGTGATGCTTCTAGCCATCTTATCCTCTGCCATTTCCTTTTCCTTTTGCCTTCAGTCTTTCCCAGCATCAGGGTCTTTTCCAGTAAGTTGACTCTTCGCATCAGGTGGCCAAAATATTGGACCTTCAGCTTCAGCATCAGTCCTTCCAATGAATATTTAGAGTTGATTTCCTTTAGGATTGACTGGTTTGATCTCCTCGTAGTCCAAAGAATTCTCAAGTCTTCTCCAGCACCATGATTCAAAACCGTTAGTTCTTTGGTGCTCCGCCTTCCTTATGGTCCAACTCTCACATCCATACACGACTAGAAAAACCATAGCTTTGAGTATACAGATCTTTGTCAGCAAAGTGATGTCTTTGCTTTTTAATACGTTGTCTAGGTTTGTCATAGCTTTCCTTGTAAGGAGCAAGCGTCTTTTACTTTCATGGCTGCAGTCATTGTCCACAGTGATTTTGGAGTCCAAGAAAATAAAATCTGTCACTGCGTCCACTTTTTCCCCTTCTGTTTGCCATGAAGTGATGGGGCTGGATGCCATGATCTTAGTTTTTTGAGTGTTGCGTTTTAAGCCAGCTTTTTCACTCTCCTCTTTTACCCTCATCAAGAGGGTCTTTAGTTCCTCTTCGCTTTCTGCCATAAGGGTGGTGTCATCTGCATATCTGAGATAGTTGACATTTCTCTCAGCAGTCTTGATTTCAGCTTGGGCTTCATCCACCCTAGCATTTCACATAATGTACTCTGCATATAAGTTAAATAAGCAGGATGACAGTATACGGCCTTCCACTCCTTTCCCAGTTTTGAACCAGTCAGTTGTTCAGTGTAAGGTTCTAACTGTTGCTTCTTGACCTGCATACAGGTTTCTCAGGAGACAAGTAAGATGGTCTGGTATTCCATCTCTTTAAGAATTTTCCACAGTTTGTTGTGATCCACACAGTCAAAGTCGTTAGCATAATCAATGACACAGAAATAGATGTTTTTCTGGAATTCCCTTGCTTTCTCGGTGATCCAGAAATTGAAAGTGGAAGTCGCTGCTCAGTTGCGTCAAACTCTTTGTGACCCATGGGCTATACAGTCCGTGGAATTCTCCAGGCCAGAATACTGGAGTGGGTAGCCTATCCCTTCTCCAGTGGATCTTCCCAACCCAGGAATCGAACCGGGATCTCCTGAATTGCAGGCGGATTCTTTACCAGCTGAGCTACCAGGAAAGCCCCTAGAAAATGTTGGCCATTGATCTGTGTTCCTCTGCCTTTTCTAAACCCAGCTTGTACATCTGGAAGTTCTTGGTTTACGTTCTGCTGAAGCTTAACTTGAAGGATTTTGTGCATAACCTTACTAGCTTGTGAAATGAGTGCGATTGTATGATAGTTTGAACATTCTTAGGCCCTGCCCTTCTTTGGGATTGGAATGAAAACTGACTTTTTCCAGTCCTTTTGGGTCTTCCTTTTACAGTTTGTTAGGCAGGATTGGAGCAGTGTTCAGTCTAAGGCTAATTATATCCCACTGCAAAGGCAAGACTTCTGTGTATCTACCAATGCCCCATCAGTTTGTTTTTCTAATCTTACTATTGGGAACAGGTGCTGTTTCTGCCCTTTGAGAATGCCAGAGAATGCCATTACATCTAATTCTTTCAGATGGTTCTTTTCCCAGGCTTGGCTAATTTCCTCTTACACATGGCCAATCACAACTCAGCAGGATACTTAAAGAGGACCCTCTGAAGCCCTATAGAGTTCTCTGTCTCTGTGTATTTCTCTCTTCTTCAGTACTCTGTCCTGCAAACTCTAGCCATCATGCCTCCCTGGAGCCTGCTCTGTCTACTCAATTGAGAGAATCCACAGGTTTTGTCTGGATTTCCTATCTCTGTACGAAGACCTGGAAGCTCTCTCAAGGCAGTGAGCTGGGACAGTTGTAGGGCTCACCTTAGCAGTTCCTCAGTTCCCAGTAAAACTATGCGTTTCCCCGTGATGTCTGGTATCTTGGAAACCATTGTTTCATATATTTAGTTTGTCTTTTTTTTGCTTGTGTCAGGCGTTAACATAATTCTGGTCCCCGTTTACTTTATCATGGACAGAAGCAGAAGTTCAGGTATTTTCTCAGTCCTAATTTTTGTTTTATTTTTCACTTCAGGAGGCTACCCACAAAGCCAGTGTTTTATTGAGTGGCAAAATTAAGGTAGAAAATGGTCAGATTTATCAAAACCCAGTCACCTGGCTCAAGGATCTTCTAGGAGGCGACAGTTATGTGACGTGGAATTATGCTTGGAGTAAGGTGGGTCATTCCTAAATTAATCTTTAACTTCATATTTGGTTGGAGATAACATCATATTTTTTTGCTGATAAAACTGTTTCCTTTATTAAAAAGGACGCTGAAAGTTCTCCAAGCTAGTTCTGTGCCCGTGTGTCCCTGCTGCAGCACGCCACGAGCTCTCCCACAGTGCACATTTGCCAGAATGCCACGCAGCAGGGTCGCACAGCTGACCGAGCCTCTCCCTCGTGCCTTACCTGTCTCAGAAAACTGAATGCCCCGATCTTCCTCTCTCATTCCTGCCACCCCACCCCCACAGTGATATCAGGTCCTTGTGATTCCTCGTAGAAGATGCGGGACCACTGATGTATGGAATTTAGTTAATAATATGTTACTAGTATTCTGATAGGATAAAGCAGAATCTTCCCCCAAAGGTGAAAGTCATGATCAAGGAGCCTGAGACTCACATGTTTGAACATAGTCTTACCCATGAATTGCTAGCCTCCCAGAAGGAAAAATTTCTGAATTTTTATTCAGACTTCCCAGACTTACTAGTCTCCCCCTTCAGCTCTGTCTTCTGATTTATAAGCCCAGTTTAATGACCTATATGAAGAGTATTGATGACTAACACCCTTGAAGTCTGATGATCAGCCACCTCCAGATGTCCATGGCACCATTTCAGGGAACAGTGTTGCAGTGTTTTACCCAGGAAAGTGTGAATCATCAGACAGATACCATCACTGTTCTAAAGAGTTGCAAACACCTTCAGCCTCCACTAGCCATTATAGTAAGCCTTAGTGCACCAGGAGTAAAAGGTGCTTTCCTCTCCCCGTTTTTGTCCAGCTTGGCGCTGCACACCTCTTTGCTGGCTTCTGTCTCAGTTTTTGTCCCTAAACTATGAACTCTGGTCTCCCGGACCTCTGTTGCAGGTGTTTCCACAACAGTTTTCAGTTCCTTCACTTACATGAGCACATTTAAAATTTTCTCTACTTTATTGTCTCTCTGTCTTCCTCTTTTCCTGTAATTTTTTTTCTTTTGACCACTCGAGTCGCCCGCTTTCAATTCAACCTGCTTAATGCTTTCCATGGTTTTATAAATTACATTTGCGTGTTAGTAATTAACATTCTACCCATGGAAATCCCTTTTTATTGCAAAGCTTCTTAGAGTTATGATGGATGATACTGTTTTGCTGAAACTGAATCTCTGCTCACGGAGCGAACGTGGTACTAGTTGCTGTAGCGAGGTTCTTTGGAGTCTGACATGCCTGTGCCTAGTGATGACTCAGTCTTCCCACTCTCTATCTCTGTTGGAGTTACTGCATTTTCTGGTTTTGCACATCTGGCTGGGATACCATTTGGCCCTCACTCTGTACGTATATGCCTCGTTTACATATCACATTGCCTCTGGTCTTCCCTTATTAGCCATGTAAATTAGAGTCATACTGTTTCACATCTACGTGATGGTGAAGCCAAATACAAACATGGGCACTAAAATTAGGGCAATTCTTGGATATGAGATATTCATACAGATTATCTAAGCAAGATTAGATCTTTAAAATTATCCTAGAAATAGAAATAGTTTCAAAAATTATGAGAGGGCACTCATGTACTATTCATAAATAACACAGGCTGAGAAACTGAGTTTGTTTACAATTTTTTTTAAAGCCTCCTTTAAAATTTCCACAGTAACCTTTACCTCTTCTTATCTTGGGGTAACTCCTGACTTCACAGTCCCTTCTTGATGAGGGCAGGTTTCTACTGCCTTGGTAAATGGGGACATTTTCACTGACTAGGTGGTGTGGGGATGTAGAGCCAGGTTGTCAGGCGAGAATTGCCAGAAAACTAGGTCTCGACCTACGTCAACATCCACGTTGACAGAATGACAGAGCCACAAGCCCCAGAACTGACTCAAGTCTACCCAGGCAGCCGAGCTGATGTATGGCCTTGCCAGGGGAGTCCTCATGCTCACCCCGCCAGGCAGCACACGCTCCTCTCGCTGCTGCAGTCTCCTGGAGTGACCTAGTGCCGGTTCAGTCTGAGGCCTGTTCATTGTTATCTCTGTCCATTGAATCACTCCTGCTTATGGAAAGTAGATTTTTAACTCGATGTATTTTCTTAAAGCTGTGTTCTTTGAAAGCGTGAATTATCCCTAGTGATATGTCTGGGGCTTACAGGGGACTCAGGACCCCTAAGTCTACTAAGGTAAAATTTTACCCACCCCTAACTGATTAAAAATATACTTTAAATTTTGAGATACAGGTGAAAACATACTGAGCCTATACGTTAATAAGGGCATAGTGCGTGTTGGATATTATCAAGGCAATAATGTGAACGAAACCCAGTCTTTCTTCTTTTTATATACTTGCAGATAAACGTTATGATTTTTGAGGTATAGTCAGTTGCAGTGGTACAACATAGTGGTTCACCATTTTTATGTTATACTTAATGTAAATTTATTGTGAAATCCCCAGAGCTTATTTACCTCATATGTGGTCACCTATACCTCTTAGTCTCCTGCCCCTATCTTGCCCCTCCGGTCTTCCCTCTCCACGCTGGTTGCCACTAGTCTGTTCTCTTTATCTATGTCTGTTTCTATTTTGTTACATTCATTTATTTTATTTTTTGATTCCCCATGTAATAACAGAATACTTGTCTTCTTCTGTGTTTTTTATTTCACATAGCATAAACCCTCCAGGTCCGTCCGTGTTGTTGCGAATGGCAAGATTTCATACTTTTTTATGGCTGAGTAGTATTCCATGGTACATTTACACCACATCTTCTTTATCTATTCATTTGTTGATGGACACTTAAAGTGAAAGTGAACATTGCTCAGTTGTGTCTGACTCTTTATGACCCCATGGACTATACAGTCCATGGAATTCTCAAGGCCAGAATACTGGAGTGGGTAACCTTTCCTTTCTCCAGGGGATCTTCCCAACCCAGGGATTGAACCCAGGTCTCCCACATTGCAGATGGATTCTTTACCAGCTGAGCCACAAAGGAAGCCCAAGAATACTGGAGTGGGTAGCCCATCCCTTCTCCAGTGGATCTTATCGAAGCGGGGTCTCCCGCACTGCAGGTGGATTCTTTACCAGCTGAGCAATCAGGGAAGCCCCGATAAACACTTAGGTTGTTTCTGTATCTTGGCAACTGTAAACAGTGCTTCTTTGATCATTGCAGTGCATGTTCACCTTTTTTGAATTAGTGGTTTTGTTTTTGGATGTATACCCAGGAGCAGAATTGCTGGATCATATGGTAGTTTTAAGTTTTTGAGAAACCTCCATACTGTTTTCCATTGTGGTTATACCAGTTTTCGTTCCCACCAACAGTGTAGAAAAGTTCCCCTTTCTCCACAGCCTCGGCAACATTTGTTATTTGTGTTCTTTTTGATGATGGCCATTCTGACATCATCAGGTGTGAGGTAATACCTCAGTGTGGCTTTGATTTGCATTTTTCCTATGATTAGCAGTGTTGAACATCTTTTCATTTGACTGTTGGCCATCTGTATGTCTCTTTTTTGGGAAATTTTCTATTCAGGTCTTCTGCCCATTTTTTGACCAAGCTGTTTTTTGATACTGAGTTGTATGAACTATTTATACGTTTTGTATATTAACCCCTTATGGGTCATATCATTTGCAAGTATTTTCTCCCCTTCAGTGTCTTCATTTTGTCAGTGGTTTTCTTTGCTGTATAAAAGCTTTTAAGTTTAATTGCTTATTTTTTATTTTGTTTCCTTTGCCTTAAGAAACAGATCCAAAACAATATTGCTCTAATTTATGTCAGAGATTGTTCTGCCTGTGTTTTCTTCTGGGAATTTTATGATTTCCAGTCTTACATTAGGTCTTTAATTCATTTAGAGTATACTTTTTGTATATGGTGTGAGAAATGCTCTAATTTCATTTTTTTTACATGTTGCTGTCCAGTTTTCCCAGCACCACTTAGTAAAGAGACTATATTTTCTTCATTGTATATTCTTGCCTCCTTTGTCAGAGATTAATTGACTGTAAGTGCATGGGTTTACTTCTGGGCTTTATATTCTGTTCTGTTGATGTGTGTGTGTGTTTCTGTGCCTGTTTAAGACTGTTTTGATTACAGCAGCTTTGTAGTACAATCTGAAGTCAGAGAGTATGATTCCTTGAGCTCTATTCTTCCTTCTCAGTTCAGTTCAGTAGCTCAGTCGTGTCCGACTCTTTGCGACCCTATGAATTGCAGCACGCCAGGCCTCCCTGTCCATCACCAACTCCTGGAGTTCATTCAGACTCACGTCAATCGAGTCATTGATGCCATCCAGCCATCTCATCCTCTCTTGTCCCCTTCTCCTCCTGCCTCCAATCCCTCCCAGCATCAGAGTCTTTTCTCAAGATTATTGTAACTATTCAGGGTTTTTTTGTGTTTCCATACACATTTTAAAACTATTTATTCTAGTTCAGTGCCATTGGTATTTTGATAGGGATTGCATTGAATCTGTCGATTGCCTTGGCTAGTGTGGTATTTTAAAAATATTAATTCTCCCAGCCCAAGAACACAGTATATCTCTCCATTTATTTGTGTCATTTTCAGTTTCTTTTCAATCAATGTCTTACAGTTTTCCACGTATAGGACTTTTGCCTCCTTAGGTAGATTTATTCCTAGGTATTTTATTCTTTCTGATGCAGTGGTAAACAGGATTATTTCCTTAGCTCTCTCTGATAGTTCATTGTTAACATACAAAAATACAACAGGTTTCTGTATATTAATTTTGTATCCAGCAACTTTTCTGAATTCACTGATGAGCTCTGGTAGTTTTCTGGTGGTGGTTTTAGTGTTTTCTATATATAGTATCATGTCTTCTGTGAACAGTGACAGTTTTACTTATATCTTTACAATTGGGATGCCCTTTATTTGTTTTTCTTGCCTGATTATTGTGGCTAGAAATTCCAATACTACGTGAATAAAAGTGGCAAGAGTGGTCATCCTCGTCTTGTTTGTGATCTTAGAGGAAATGCTTTCAGCTTTTCACCATGACTATGATGTTAACTATGGGTTTGTCATAAATGGCCTTTGTTATATTGAGGCATATTCTCTCTTTGCCCTCTTTCTGGAGTACATTTTTTTTAATCATAAATGGATATTGAATTTTGTGAAAATCTTTGTCTTCATTGAGATGACTGTATGATTTTTATTCTTCAGTTTGTTAATGTGGTGTATCACACTGATCAGTTTGCAGACACTGAAATATCCTTGCAACTCTAGGATAAATCCCACTTGATCATGATTTATGATCCTCTTAATATGTTGCTGGATTCTGTTTGCTAGTGTTTTGTTTAGGATCTGTGTGTCGGTGTTCATCAGTGATACTGGCCTGTAATTTATGGGACTTTTTTGTGATATCCTGTCTGGTTTTGGTATCAGGGTGATGCTGGCCTTCTAGAATGAGTTCGAAAATGTTCCTTCCTCTGCAGTTTTTTGGAATAGTTGGAGAAGGATAGGGGTTCACCCTTTTCTAAATGTTTGGTAAAATTTACCTGTGAAGCTCTCTGGTTCTGTACTTCTGTTTGTTTGTTTGCTGTTCTAACATTTACATATTTGGCTGCACCAGGGCTTAGTTATGACTCGCAGGATCTTTGCCCTTTAGCTGCTGCCTGTGGGGTCTTTAGTTGTGGCCTGTGAATTCTTAGCTGTGGCACTGTGGGATCTAGTGTCCAGGCTAGTGATGTTAACATGGGCCCCCTGCATTGGGGGCATGGACCCTTACCCCCTGCACCGCCAGGGAAATCCTTGTTGGGAGTTTCGTGGGTTTTTTTAAATGTTTGTTTACTTGCTTGCCCACGTCGGGTCTTAATTGTGGCACACAGCGCCTTACTCGTGGCATGTGGAATCCAGTTCCCTGGCCCAGGATCACACCCAGGCCCCCTGCACTGGGAGCATGCAGTCCTAGCCACTGGGCAACCGGTCACGTCCCCCTGTTGGGAACTTTTAAATTACTGATTCTGTCTCATCACTGGTAATTGGCCTATTCAGATTTTCTGTTTATTTCCAGTTCAGTTTGGGGAGACTGTACATGTGTAAGAACTTGTCCATTTCTTCTAGATTGTACATTTTATTGGCATGTAGTTGTTTGTAGTAGTCTCTTAAGATCCTTGGTATTTCCGTGGTATTGGTGATAACTTCTCTTTCGTTTCTAATTTGATTGACTTGGGCCCTCTCTCTGTTTTTCTTTGTGAGTCTGACTCACAAAGGTTTATCAATTTTGTGTATCTTTTCAAAGAACCAGGTTTTAGTTTTGTTGATCTTTTCTGTTTTTTTGGTCTCTATTTATTTCGGCTCTAATCTTTTTGATAGGTTTTTTTTGTTGTTGTTGTTCTTTGTTCTCTGGTTCCTTTAGGTGTAAGGTAGGTTGTTTGAGTTTTTTCTTTTTCCTGAGGTACGCTTGTATCACTATAAACTTGCCTGTTAGAAATGCTTTTGCTGTCTCCCGTAGATTTTGGGTCATTGTGATTTTATTTTCTTTTGTCTCTCGGTATTTTTTGTTTCTTTTCTCATTTCTCCAGTGAACTATTGGTTGGTCAGTCACACGTTGTTTAGCTTCCAGTTGCTTGTGTGTTTTGCACTTGTTCTTTTTCTTTTTTTTAGTAGCTGATTTCTAGTCACTTAATACTGTGGTTAGAAAAGAGGCTTGATATGATTTCATGTGCACTTTGAAGGTACATTCTTCTTTTTTTGGATAAATGGTCAAAATCCATTGTTTTCCCCTGTTTATTATTTGGAGAAATGACAGAAGGCATTTAGTGGCCTCAGTGCTTCTTCTTCCACTGCAGGTAAAGAGGGTTTAACATGCTGAGTAGGCCAGGTCTGTTCCATTAACACGTGAGGCTCTGTTTGAGCTATAGGTCTGCCTAACCATTCCATGCTCCTTAGGCCACCCTTGCTCCCTTCAGTAACAAGCACATGTTGGGCACTGAGGGTGTGCTCAACAGTATGCCAAAGGGATGTTTCTCATAAGCATTATCTCTTTTACTCCCCACAACTTAAAAATCTGGAGGTACTCAAAAAATTTAAGAATCCTGATTAAGATCTGGGACTTCAGAGCTTTTTTCCTATACTGTCAGGTACTATGTGAAGTGCTAGAAAATAAAACTTAGTATGATATAGATCTTTAGTGAAAACAGACACATTAATACATAATTTCATTTAAGAGGGTTTAGTGCTTGACAGAAATATAAGCACAGAGGTTATGGGGTCCTGTAGGAAGGTCATTACTTAAGCATCTCTGGGTGAGCATCCTGGAGGAAGGGGTGTTCAAGTCAAGGCTTGCTGGGTTAACCATAGTGAACCTAGCTTGTGGGATTATGTTATCAGACTGCTTTTGATCCCTGGGTCGGGAAGATCCCCTGGAGAAGGAAATGGCAATCCACTCCAGTGCTATTGCCTGGAAAATCCCATGGACAGAGGAGCCTGGTAGGCTACAGCCCATGGGGTCACAAAGAGTCGGACACGACTGAGCGACTTTACCTTACTTTACCCACTTTAGAACTCAGTCTGGAGAAAGCAAAGACTCTTGGGCTCAAACATTTCTGGCAGGTATTTGCCAGTCTGCCTCAGTCCAGCCCATTTTTATGTATGTATTTCTAAGCTCTGAACTTTGGGGCTGATAAACAATAGCTAGGTTTACAAGCAAACCAAGGGCAGAGGTTGGGGGGAGAGGAAACTTTGATGTTTAGACCTGAAATGCTGTTAATCTAATCAGTTGCATGTCTGCTTTCTTGAAAAGTACCATTTTACTTTTATGGCTTAATTTTATTAATGCAACACTACTTTTTTTATGTTGTAAAGTAGCAGGTACTGAATTAATATTTGTTGAATAAATGAATGTATGAGAGAATTAATGATATACATCAGAGATCAACAGTTTTCTCCATAAAGAGACAGATAAGAAACATTTCAGGCTTTGTGAGCATAGATCTCTGTCAAAACTACTTGATCCTTTTGTAGCATAAAAACAGCCATAGATGTTAAGTAAATGAATGGTATCACTGTGTTCTAATAAAACTTCAGTCACAGAAAAGATGGCAGCCCACATTTGGCTGTGAGTTTGCTAATACATAGTATACAACAGTCAGTACTCTACTGGAGTTACAATTTGCAAGAGATAGGTGCATTTGCTTCTTGTGATTTTGTATGATTTTGAAATTCTGTGTTTACTTATGTGCAGATAACATACCAGGGAAAGGAACTTTTAAAGTATGTTTCTGAGGAATTACCCATGCCTCCAGACCCAAACTTGGTACCTCAACAACATCAACCTCGTCTTCCAGGTATGTGCAGACCAAAACCTATTTCTTAGTTGTGGAAAACGACACCCTAATCCACTGAGAAGGCATTTCACTTGTCCTTTTTTTTTTTATTCAGATTAAATTCACCTACTGTTCAGATAACCATTTTAAAGTGAACAGTTCAGTGGCATTTAGTACGTTGATATTGTTGTACAATCACCACCTCTGTTCGAAAAGAGTTCCATCACCTCAGAGAGAAACCCATACCCATTCAGCAGTGACTTCCCATTCTCCACTCCCTCCTATCTGTGGGAACTCCCGGTCTGCTTCCTGTCTGTGTGGATTTGCCTATTCTGAATATATTACATAAACGGAATCCTAGTATATAAGGCCTTTTGTGTCTGACATCTTTCACTTAGCATAGTGCTCTCAAGGATTGTCTGCACTGTAACGGCTATGAGCACCTCATCCCTTTTTATGGCTTCCATTATATATATAATGGAATTTGTTTATTTATCTGTTTATTCATTCTTTGATTGACATTTGGGGTTCCACTTTCTGGCTGTTGGACAGTACTACTATTAACAGGTATATACATATATTTGTATGTACCTGTTTTCAGTTCTTTTGGATATATACCAAGGAGTGAATTGCTATATTACTAATATATATTATATATTTACTTTTTTGAGAAACAGCCATATGTTTTCCACAACAACTGAATCATTTTACATTCCTACCAGCTGTGTACAAGGGTTCCAGTTTTTCCACATTCCCACCAAAAATTATTTTCTGCTTGTTCACAGCACTCCATTTAAACTCCATTTAGCTTAATTTCTAGAAGAATAACCCTTTCCTCACAGCTCCTTTCTCTGTGAATCTATGATGTACTTATTTTAGGTAGATTTCTTTTTGTTGGAATAAATTTATTTCACCTGTATGTAAACAAGGTATTTAATAGTCATGGTATTTTTTTAAAAAATGCATATTAAATCAGATAAGTTTGACTACATCCCAGATATAACAAAGTGCAGGGAAAGAAATGGGCATATCAGCAATAAGATTTGTTTTTAAATCTGTACGTTATCCATGAGGCCCAAACAATAGCAGCGACTAAAGTAGTGCCATCTGAAAGAAACCTATAATAGATCAGTTAAAACCCATCTCACAGTAGCAGCAGTTCATTTTAACAATAGTATGGCAGAGAATACATATGAAAAATTCATCACAAGACAGCCAAGTCTTCAATAATGCAACTTCATGTAAAAACTCAAGCTGCAAATAAAAATTGGTAAGGTAGATTTTTTTTAAGTGTCATAAAAGGGAAATGGCTTCCCAAGTAGTGCTAGTGGTAAAAGAGTTGCCTGCCACCGCAGGAGATGTAAGAATCACTGGTTCCATCCCTGGGTTGGGCAGACCCCCTGGAGGAGGAAATGGTAACCTACTCAAATATTCTTGCCTGGGAAATCCCATGGACAGGGAAGCCTAGCAGGCTATGGTCCATAGGGTCACAAAGAGTTGGACATGGCTGAAGCAACTTAGCACAAAAGGGAGAATGATATTTTTCCTTCTTTTCAGGCATGATTTGATTAGTTTCCCATATTTTCTAAAAAATAAATACTAGATACTAGAATAAAGCTTTGCTTATCAATGTAGACTGATACACTTCATTTGATGGAATAAACCTTCAGAAAACTGAGGAGAATGCAATCTTCAGTCAGCAGTCGATTGCAGAATTGTTGGAAAGGCCAGCGCACATTTAGGAAACGTGGACGTAACTAATGCTGTTACCCTCCTCTACTGCAGCGTTCCTCTTTTCCCCCCAATGTCCCTTTCTTAGACCAGCTGGGGACAATATATGAGGAAAAGAGGTACAAAACAGAAATGATAATTCTGTAATAACCAGTCAAAAATCAAACAGGATTACTGTCACCAGGCCCCTAACCAGGGCTTCCCAGGGTCACTCGCTCCCTTAACAACAAATCCAATACTTCAGCACGTTCCTAACTTTACACAGAGCCCTTTGTCTCAAAAACTGGCTTCAGAATAAGATGCATTTCCCCAAGTTTTCTAAGGATAGCCTCAAAAATGTTTCTCATCATTTTGGGGAAGCTTGTAAAATAAAACAGTTGTGAAGAAGTTAAAGGGTTTAAGGAACTGGAAGGAGTTGTGATTCATGGCCTTTGGTTCCTAACCCTGACTGCAGTTCTACCTAATCTTGGAGATGAGCCCAGGACCCAGAGTTTTTAGAAGTGATTCTTAGGCAGCCAGCCTGACTGCTGACTCTGAATGACTAGTATCTGATTTCTTATGCAGGTAATAATTTGAAAATTCTTTATATTCAGGCCTTCACTTTGATTCCAAAGCATACCCGCCCCAGGGCTTGCATACTCACATTCTCTGTCCCTTCCCCTCTCCCTTTTTCTGTCTCTCTCTGTCACACACACACACACACACACACACACACACACTTTTACTTCTTGAAGGAAGATAAGGAAACCTTTCTCCTAGTTTTATCCTTGAGAGTCAAAGCAGAAATACAGATTCTTCCTCATATTAGAAAGGTTGTCTGCTCCTCAGAGTTTCTAGTTCCAGGCACGTATCCCCCAGCCATACGTCTCCTTTCTCAGAGGGCTCATAGATCACCTGCTAAGTGAGCATGAAATTTGAAAAATGGATTCTGCTTCTGTTGCTGGCAGTATAAACAATTTGCTGTTACTAATTTCTCTCCAGAAATCCTGAATTTTCTTTCCTTTAGAAATTTCAGCTGTTAGCACTAATTTGAGAACTGTGGAGGCACCAGTATGCCAAGTAGCATCTTGCTACCTTGATCTGGACCTAGGAATCTATAAAACAGGTCTGTAGGCTGCTGTTGAAGTTTTATTTAAACATTCCTTGATTTAGGATTCTTTTGTACCTGGTTTTGTGGTACCTAAAAGAAATCAAAAGACCTGGCAAGTCAGAAAAATGTAAAGCCTCTACCTTATTACAAGCAAGGTTGCTGTCTTATTTCTCCAGAGATATACAGATGACCAATAGGAACATGAAAAGATACTCATCATTGCTTATTGTTAGAGAAATGCAAATCAAAACTACAATGAGGCACCACGTCATTGCTAGAGGTGGCCATCATTAACAGGTTTACAAATAAATGCTGGGGAGAGTGTGGAGAAAAGGGAACCCTCCTACACTGTTGGTGGAAATGCAAATTGGTGCAGCCACTGTGGAAAACAGCATGGAGGTTCCTTTAAAGATCAAAAGCAGAGCTGCCCCATGACCCCGCAGCCCTACTCCTAGGCATGCTGCCGCCGCCGCCAAGTCACCTCTGTCCTCTCCGACTCTGCGCAGCCCCATAGACGGCAGCCCACCAGGCTCCCCCGTCCCTGGGATTCTCCAGGCAAGAACACTGGAGTGGGCGCTCCTAGGCATACATCTGGACAAAACTATAATTCAGAAAGATACAGGCACCCCTGTGTTCATAGCAGCACTGTTTACAATAGCCCAGACATGGAAGCAACCTAAATGTCTCCTGACAGCTGAATGGATAAAGAAGGTGTAGTAGAGGCTTCCCTGGTGGTCCAGTGGTTAAGAATCCATCCTGCAATGCGTGGGATGTGGATTTGATCCCTGGTTGGGGAACTAAGGTCCCACATGGCGCAGGGCACCTAAGCCCTCATGCCGCAACGAAGACCTGATGCAGTTAAATAAATACTTTTTTTTAAATAAAGAAGGAATGGTATATATGCACAATGAAATACTACTCAGCCATAAAAAAGAATGAAACAATGCCATTTGCAGCAACGTGAATGGACCTAGAGATTATCATGCTAACTGAAGTAAGTTAAACAGAGAAAGACATATACCACTTGATACCACTTATGTAGGATCTAAAATATGATGCAAATGAACTTATTTATGAAACAGAAACAGATTAACAGACATAGGAAACAAACTTATGATTACCAAAGGGGGAAGGGGTGGTGGTGGAGGGACAAATGCGGAGTTTTGGATTAGCAGATACAAACTACTAAATGTAAAATAGATCAACAGCAAGGTCCTACTGTATAGCACAGAGAACTATATTCAGTATCTTTTAATAAACCACAATGAAAAACATATCATGTGTAACTGAATCACTTTGCTGTACATTAGAAACTAATACATTATAAATCAACTATACTTTAAAAAAAAGAAGTGATGGCCCTTCACATTTTCTCCTCCAGAAATTTAAGAGAACTATTTCTCTTTACTCCTCATCCAGTTTACTTCTGTTAATACATATCATTTTGGATTCATGGTATCAAGAAAATCCTGAGTCATGAAGATAAGAGATAATATGACTTTCTTCAATAAGTCAGAGATAATGGAAGAACTTTTTATTTTTTTGAGTTCTACACAAAAACTAGTTAACTTGGCAACACAAGGCAACATATTGATAGACTACAGGGTATTAAAATGTGATATATTAACACATTTTAGGGTATATGTTAAGTCTAATAAAAGATTTTAAACATACCAAAGCTAACCTTTAAAAATGAAATTCTGTTGATGAAATATTGATTGAGTCCTTGAAGTATTTATCTCTAAAGTCCTTTTAAGCTTTAAAATGGAGTGAGTCTGTGGTGCATTTTCCCTTAAAATTTCACAGCTTCCTCCCAAGCCTCTCTCTCTACTGCATACCTGGCTATAGTTCCCTTTTGTGTTATTGAGGGACTCTTCATTGATATTTCAGTATATATTGGAATAGGAAAAAAGGAACATTCCCAAAACTTCTACATCATTTGTGAACACTGTGTATAAACATATTGATATATTTTTCATAAAGTTCTCTGAAAAAGCATTATGTTAATATAGATCACATTTCATCATTTACCTGGAAAGTCAATTTTATATGTTTATGTCCCCTCTTACCATAGTACCAAGACACTCAAAACACCTGAAGCTGAGTGTATTTATCTAAGCAAAACAAAAAGGTGTCTCCTGAGGCCTTTTCTTTTCCCAAGCTATCATGTAATGCACACTGATTATATATAATTTATAATTTTCTTTCATGAAGATCTAACATCACTAGTTCATTTGGAAATAGAACACAATTTTTCTGTTCTAAAAAGTAGACATTTTTGTTTTGAAAAGTCTTTGACGTGTGTGTAATCTGTTGTAAATACATGACTTTAAAGGAAGAGTTTTATTCATTTTAGTGCTGTTATTGTGCTTCATTTCTCTGTAAAAGAATATGTAATAGAAGACAAACATTCACAGGTGCTTCTGTTTGATGTGGTTAAAGTTAAACACCCAAGGAAGACGGTTGCCTGATAACAGAGCAGTGGGTGTTTCTTTCAGCTCCTATTTAAACTCTTTTGCTTCTTCTTCACTATTTTAACAGGTCATTTTTTTTTTTCACCCTGGTAGTTTACATCTACTGATAGAGAAAGAAAGAGAAGAAAACAAATGATCTGTTGAGCACTTGCCATGCGCCATCCCCCTGCTGGATTATGTTACATACATTAGGGTAGATAGGAGCTTCTTTTCAGGATGTGAACTCCAAAGTTCACATCTGTACGACAGATACACAGAAAACCTGAACACCTTACATGTACAATCAAGTCCCTCAAACCCAGTTCAGCTTAAAGAACTGCCTGTTAATTTCAGTTTTCCCCTGAACAATGAAGGCCTAAATAGTTTTAAACTTCTAAATATTATGATCAAGTCTGTTTCTTGATTCCAGTCCAGTTTTCACAGATGGCTTTTGATTTTATCAGCGTAGTGAAAGTCGCTCAGTCGTGTCCAACTCTTTGCGACCCCATGGACTATACAGCCCATGGAATTCTCCAGGCCAGAATACTGGAGTGGGTAGCTGGGCCCTTTTCCAGGAGGTTGTCCTAACCCAGGTTTCCTGCATTGCAGGTGGATTCTTTACCAGCTGAGCCACCAGGGAAGCCCTTCAGTGTAAATATATGCCAAATTATTAATTTAGTTTTAGATATCCAATCATATAATACTCTATCACCATATGTATCCTTTCACTTCACTTCAGTTGCTCTCCATGTCCGACTCTTTGCGACCCCATGAATTGCAGCACATCAGGCCTCCCTGTCCATCACCAATTCCCGGAGTTCACTCAAACTCCCATCCATTGAGTCAGTGATGCCATCCAGCCATCTCATCCTCTGTCGTCCCCTTCTCCTCCTGCCCGCAATCCTTCCCAGCATCAGAGTCTTTTCCAATGAGTCAACTCTTTGCATGAGGTGGCCAAAGTACTGGAGTTTCAGCTTTAGCATCATTCCTTCCAAAGAACACCCAGGACTGATCTCCTTTAGAATGGACTGGTTGGATCTCCTTGCAGTCCAAGAGACTCTCAAGAGTCTTCTCAAAAGCATCAATTCTTTGGCACTCAGCCTTCTTCACAGTCCAACTCTCACATCCATGCATGACTACTGGAAAAACCATAGCCTTGACTAGACGGACCTTTGTTGGCAAAGTAATGTCTCTGCTTTTGAATTAGGATCCTTCATTTAGCAGAAGGCATTGAACTTTGCATTTAAATAGCCATAATAGAATTTTTCCCCATTATAACTAGAGCAGATGTATTTTTACAATCTATTAAAATTATTCTTAATCATTTCCCTTTGATTGGAATTATATTTCTGATTCAGAATGAGAATGTATACATGAGTATATTCATTTTCATTTTTAACTAGAGTAAGTGATGTTTCATCCCATAATCTTAATGAAGTGTAGAATGGTTCATTTGTAAGCACAAGTTCTCGAAGTCTCAGTTCAATAATTTTAAAGTTAGAAGTGAACTTTTAATACATCAACTGGTCTTGTACCTGTTTTACAGATAATGAAGCTTGAGAGCAAGAAAAGTAAAATGGGTTAGGGGTGTGTCTAAAGTGAACTATCAGTTAAAATAATGAATCTGATTATTTTTTGGTTTTGACATATCAAGAGAATAAAAAAAAAACACAGGAAAAAGAACAGTAAAAGTTAAAATTATTTTTAAACTAACTAGTTTTTCATTTTTGAAGTGCCAGTTTCGGCAACTAGATAACATGAATGGTTGCATGAGCCCATTCCTTTGCCTACTAGTGAATCTAGCGATTCAGTTTGAGCAGACTTGTGCAGAGTAGCTAACATGGAGTGATACTACTTGAAGGAGATTTATTTCTCCCTACCCTGTCCATGGGCAGAATGTCTCCTTAGCTGTGCCTTTCCTGTTGGAGATTAGGGTCAAGATGAGCCAAAGACCCAATTAAATGGCTTTCTTCCTGACTGTACTGGGTGGCTAAATGTGCTACTGTTCAGAAATTTTATTTACTGGTCTCAGAGGGCACTAACTTTGTCTAGGGAATCTACCTCAAGTAAAAGTGAAAATTAAAGGGAGAAGGGCTCCTACCTACCAGTGGGGTGATTCGGTAGTTTTCACAGTGCTGATGGAATAAATTTTTTGTCACAAAGCTACAAATAGATGTCCTTGGTTATCATTGCAAAGAAGACAATTTCTTGACCAAATAACAAATTAAGTTAGTGTTTCTCAAGGTTCTGATTTCTCCTTTCCTCACTCAAGAATTCTTTCAGTGATAGAACTTTTAAAATCCTCGTATTCCTCTTTGTTTCTTGGAGGCTTCAGGACCAGGAGGTGTCTGGCCCCTTAAGCAGAACAGAACTTCTGAGCACCAGTCCACACATTAATCCTCCCCAGAGTGAAAACTGGGAAAAATGAATAGTAGATCACGTCAGATGGCTTAGACTCCATGTGTGTGTCTGCTCCTGGTGTTATAGCATCCTGCCTGTGAGTTCACGTCATTGCAGATCACAGCAGCCACGGCACAGGAACAATTGCTAATGGACCCAAAGTAAAATCATTTCCTATAAAGTATATTATATTTAAGCATTTTACATGCAATATCTGAATCTTGCTGCTTCATTCCCTCTCAGCTACCACCTCCAACATGACTGTCTGGGTTAGAGTGGAAGCAAAACTCCAGTGTCTGGGAGCTTCCAGTTTGGAAGCAGGTCTTTTAAGTATGTCCTTTGTGCTTTATTTGTTCCCATCCTTCCAAACTGGCCCAGAGCTTGATGGGAATAGTGAGGCTTGTAGTAAGAGTATAGACTGCACTGGTGAGGCCAGACTTGTTTTCTTTTCTATTTAAGTGCCTGTATTTTGTGCAACCTGCTAAGTACCTACTAAGTAACAATGAATGTATTGAATACTATAAATGAGTTATTAAATTTAAAAAATCTCAATCCCAGTTTCCCACCTACTTGGATTCTTTCCCTGTCTCGTCTCACATGGTTGTGCAAAGAGTAGAGTATTGAAAATTGATGGACAAACGTGTGCTATACTGTCAACACAGAAGCAAGCTACAGAAGGCTGTAATCTACCTTGGGTGGTTGTGGTTAGTTACCTGGTTAGGAGGGGAGGTGGAACAAGGGGAGGGTTTCAGGAAAACCATGCCTACAGGCCGAATTCAAAGTATGAATAACAGTAAAGCATTAAGAGCTCAGCTCTAAAAGCCCTGAAGCCAGGAGGCTTGCAGAGTGAGCCCAGACGCGGACCCATGGAGGAGACTCGTAATTCTGTCTGTACCTGTGTCCTCAGCTGCTGTTAATAACAGATTATTATTATTTCTCAGAAGACTGATAATACATCTCATGATGTATTTGTACTCATTTTATGTACATATAGTATACTACATATATATTTAATTTTTTATGAAAAGAAAAAGTGAAGAGTTTTTAAAACATTATATACTGGCATTGAGGCATTCAGATATGCTTTCATACGTGGTATGGAGAAAAGGTTTGTTCAGCTTCAAAAAAGGAAGGAAAGTTAGTGAAGCTCTTTGTCTTTAACTTTGCTGAATGTTACTTGTCTGGAATGATTCAAATGATTTTGAAGCTTGTACTGTTATGTACTAGGATAATATAGCAGTTGTATAGTTACTTACCACAATTCAAACCAGGATCATACATTTGAGATTAATCCGCTGCATTCTTACATTTCCTTACATGGGGATTACTCTGTTTAGCTCAGTTTTCTGTGTATATGTGTGTTTTTTGTTTGTTTGTTTGTTTTGTGGCTCGCCTGGTCTCAATGTATCGAGAAGTAGATAACAACAAAGAAACTTGGAAGTGTTAGAAGTTGTGGTCAGCCAAAGTTCCGGCTCCTGGCAGCACTGGCAGGAATGAAATGGGTGGGAGTGAGTGGTGGACGGAGCTCAGAGATCCCTGGTGCAGAAGAGGAGGCAGGGGAGAAGGGAGAGGCAGCAGAGGGTGAGAGAGGCAAAGGAGATGAGAGCAGCGGTTTTGTAGAGTGACCTCTGATTTTTCCAGTCTGGTTATTATGGAAAAGAGGCTGTACTGTGAGAAACGAGGAGATGTTCTTAGTACTGTATTTTCTGGTGTGATATGTGTGTTCCCAGGACTTCTGTCCATGGGTTTACCAAGGAAGTGGCACCGCCCGTTACCACGGAGCCCCTTGCAGTTTTACTAAAGTCCTGTGATTACAGGAAATTCAGAAGTAATTCTAATTACTAACAGTATGCTAACAGTAAGAAGTGGATCTAGGAGTGGGATTTTGGCTGCCATGACCTCTGTCCCTTTGAAAGAGAAGCCATGTGAAAGCAGCTACTAGCTAGACTATCAACCAAATAACCCTTGTGGATACTGTCACAGCTAACCTGTTGAGAAAGTTATACATCAAAACCATCACACCCTACTGACTTTAGTGATAAAGTCAGCACTGCTTAATACAAACAAACAAAAAACAACAACAAAAAGAGGAGATGGGCCTAAAATGGTCCCTTTCTCTCAATTTATTACAGCCCATGAGGGAGAGAGAAACAAATCATCTCCAAGCAAAGCTTGTTTAGAGTGCAAAACAATGTTGAATAACACTTTACAGTTTTACAGAAAGCTTTCACATTTCTTACTTCCTCATTTGACAAAGGTGATGAATGATGGGAATGGTAAAGCAAAAGGAAAAGAATGTTTAACACTCAGTTCATTTCAGTCACTCAGTCGTGTCCGACTCTTTGCGACCCCATAAATTGCAGCACGCCAGGCCTCCCTGTCCATCACCAACTCCCGGAGTTCACTCAGACTCACGACCATCGAGTCGGTGATGCCATCCAGTTATCTTATCCTCTGTCGTCCCCTTCTCCTCCTGACCCCAATCCCTCTCAGCATCAGAGTGTTTGGCACTAGCATTACTTGATTGAAAACCCCACTTCTAGGGGTTAATAGGTGAACAGACGTCCATCTGAAAACACTGTCTTTCAAACACTTCAGGTGTGTCATCTCAGCACCCCAGATTTGGGCCCCTCTGTTTCGAGCATGTCAGCTGGGAAAATGGGCAGGTCACTCCCCTTGAAGGTACTGCTGCTCATTACCCTGCAGGTCTGTTGGCGACCTTTGCTGTGTGAGCACTGTGCTGATCCTTTCTGGTTACGCCCATTACAGATAAGATAAAGCTCAGCAGGTGCTCCCAGCCATCTTTCACAACTGCCCCTGTTTGGGTCTGTGACTTTCAAGGCAAGGCCCACTCATTGGACAGAGGAAATAGGTTTTTTGTGTATACAAGCCCATTCTTACTCTTATGAAACTAAGATAATATTAGCAAAATGAACTTAAGTACATATTTAAACTTATTTCCATGAGTTTTTCTTGAAAGAATGCTCTCCACTTCCAGCTTTGGTGGGATACCTTGCTGCACATAGACAGCTTTGTCTACAACAAAGCTGCTAATAAAGAAATTATTTTGTTTACGTATGGACCATGTGTAAAAAAGTTTAAATTCTTTGAGTCATATGTAACAGATTAAAACCCAAGTCAGACTGCCTTAAAACCCCCTAAAAAGAGATTTTGTTGGTTCGTGTACCAGGAATAGGTTTTCAGACCTAAGCCCGGGTTCAGACAGCACGACTTTCTGTGGGTTTACCAAGGAAGTGGCACTGCCTGTTTCTCACTTTCTCAACACTAGTTTCTCTCACTCTCCATTTCTTAGCTCCTTTGTAACAGCCTCTCCTCTCCTCATTCCAGAGCTCCATGCTTTCAGATCCAAGTCCAGAGGGGAAGAACCTGGATGTGACTCTTTCCTAGAAGGTGAAGCAAAGATCTCATTGCATGTAACTCTACTCTGAATGGGTCATGTTCTTACCATGAATCAATACCTGTTTACTAATTGGGTTATATCTAAACCAATCAGATTGATGTTAGAAAGCAGAGATATTGAATAATGTCCCCTGAACTGAGAAGAAACTTGAAGACCAAAAAACTAAGCAGGCAACTCCTTAAAGTACAGTTGTGAAATGTTTATTGTAGGTAACTTACATATAGGTAGGAGGGATCAGGAGATGATCCAGAAGCATTCACAGCGGTACTGCGTGCCTCTGCAGAGGGTAAGGAGGACTTGAAGCGACCAAAGCTAAGAACAGAACCTGACTACTAGGGAGAAGCCTGGTTGGTCCGTGCTGATGGAACTCCCTGCCCTTCCCTAGGGGTCTCACGACCATTTACCATACCTCAGCAAAAGGCATTCTTCCAGTTTTCACATCAGTTGAAAGCAAGGGTAAGGCAAGTTGTTAGAGAGTTCATCTGGCTTGGGCACATTCCTTGAGTGAGTGAGTGGTAGTTGCTCAGTCCTGACTCTCTGCAACCTCCTGAAGCCTGCCAGACTCTTCTGTCCATGGAATTCTCCAGGCAAGAATACTGGAGTGGGTTGATGGGCACATTCCTCAGGAGCAGACTAAGTGTGGTCATGCAGAAAGGGGAGGGGATGGACTGCAGACCTAAGATGGAGCTGACAAGAGGCAGGCAGTGTCTTCAGCCACACAGCTGAGAGCAGTTTCACCAGAAGCACCTGGGCCAAGTGTGACAGGAAAGGATCGTCCTCCAGAGGCAAATTAACGTGGGATCACCACTAGAAGGATGAATGAGTACTAGTTATTAGAAACCCCAGATATCTGTACAGATGGGTAACTGTGCAAACATTTGTACTGCTTAGAATTATGAGCAGAGCTCTCGGACTTATAGCATGTCTATCTGAAACTGCCTGGCCGAAGTCACACAGACGCATATTGGTGCTGTCCCTGGAATAAGATTCAATTAGCTGAATGACTTACAGGTCATATAGCCAGTCTCCAAGAAAGGAATCTCTGAGACTGGCAGGGAGCTTAAAGAAGCCAGTTTTAGAATCATTGATTCAGATGGGCAGAGCCGAAAGGGACCCCGTGGATCATCTCCTCTCACCTCTCAGAGGAGATGGAAGTCTAGAGAAGCCATATAACTTGTTTGAGGTCACAGCCAAGTTTGTGTGACCTAGAAAACTGATCACACATCTTCCAGCCTAACAATGTCTTCAGTAATAAATATGATAATAACAGCAGCTAGTATTGTTGTTTGCTGTGTATTAGGCAGTAGCTGCACATTTCACATGCAATGTCTCATTTAATCTTCACAACTATTTTACCCTCAGTTTATTGGAAATGGAGGCATAGAGGGATTTTGTTTAACTACCTTCAGAACCTTCAGTTATCCTTTTTTTGCCTTGGTACTTTAGACTGCAAACAGGCTTCTTTCTTCCCAGATGGGTCAGTGCTGATTTATAGCTTTCTCTTGGGTATAGAAAATGGAGTGAGTGAAGAATGACCTGGCAAGAAAACCCGTTATGTGTGCTAATACACTTGACTAGGGTCTAAGGTTTGTAATAAGTAAATTTAAATCTTATTTTTTCAAAAGGCAGTTTCTAATTTGTTGACACTTCTTTAAACAGGAACTTCCAAAGAATCAATGCAAAGCATCCCACATTATCTTCAAATAAAAGAAATACTGTTAAGCAGTGATCAAGAATTCCTCCCATGCCATATAATGGATGAGCATTGGAAGTTCTATGTGGAATGTGAGGAGCTAACATTCTAAAGCCTTGCTTTTAAATAACTTATTTGATATTTATTCATGTTATTAGTCAATGTTCATATTTCATCTTGTTTGGACTGGCGAACCTATTTAACACACAATTTATGAGTTGCTGCTTAAGATGTGTAAGTATAATGTCTATTATAAGAAAACATGTAACTCAACTATTATAGTAAGATTAATACTTTTTGCAATTAAAGACATTTTTGACATAAACAATATTGACTCTGGCTTTGTTTTTACTATCATAGATTTTAATCTTTAAATCAACACCTCACTTTTGCATAAATAACAGTTATTCTTTATGGGAAGTAAGGATACAACTAGGAGTGATAATTGGTCTTAAAAAAATCCCTGGTAAAGTGAATCTACTTCAAAAAAGAACTTAAAACCTTACTACCTACCCCCCATTTACTTTGGAATTTATATTGAAATCAAAATGTAAAATTATGAAAGAGGTTTATCATAAGTTTCATAAAATTTAGTGTCGATAGAATTGTAACAATGAATCAAGGGTTGATTTGGGGGCTGATTATTTTAAGTAGGGTGTATATTTTACCTGTAAAGTTTGCTACATTGTCATGAAGTTATTTTTAAAGAATTATATTCAAGAGTTTTATAAGTTTTCATAAGCTTTTTAAAAAATAAGTGTCTTAATAGCTGTCTTTGATAGCCATCTTATTCTTATCTGTAATTACCCCAGATTCCCAAATATGCTTTTTAACTCTGTGGCCTAATTCTATCCTTTCTCTCTCATTTTTTGGGTAGCGATGTCAAACTGCAATAAAGATTATTCTAGGGACAGGGGAGCCTGGTGGGCTGCCGTCTATGGGGTCGCACAGAGTTGGACATGACTGAAGCGACGCAGCAGCAGCAGCAGGTGCTAGAATTTGGTGGGGATGCAGAGGAGCCATAATGTGTTGCTTATTGATATTTTCTTATTTTAAATGTACAGAATCTTAAATATCTTTAGAATGCACAAGAACCTGGTCAGCAGTTGCCCGTGGAGAGAATTATGGGATTGGAGAGCTACAGGGAGAGAAGGACTTCTCTACGTGCACCCTTTGGCAACTTTGAAATTGGTACTGTGTTTATTCTTTCTATTCAGATAAAAATTTGAAATATCTGAAAAGAAAGCAACTGAAAAGTTCTGCCTATTAATAAAAGTGTAAAGACAGATCATTTTATTTTCCTTCCTTTGAGAGTCAATTGAAAATGTTCAGGATAAAGTGACCCGACATGTTGTAATGTGTGAGACCTGACGTGAATTTTATTCCATTATCCTTTTCTTAGACTACCTTATTTTTCTAATTTTTGAATAGCCTACCTTATTTGGTGATCTGTTTGGCTTTCATTCCTTAAGGAGATATTTAAAACATGGGCCATTTGGGAATATATGTACTAACATGGGAAATTGTATATATAAGTAACAAAAAAATGCAGATTGTTAGATAGTATTTAGTATAACTCCTGATTATGTTAAATAAAAATTATATGCCTTGAGTGCATGTATAATATGTAAAGCCACATATTTATATATATTTTATATATGGTATATGTACTTTATAAGCTATGAAATGTGCATTTCTATGCATAAGTATGTGTGTGGTGTTGGGAATGTCCAGTAAAAGGTCTGGAATGTTACAAATAAAACTGCAGTGCCTATCCCTGAGGGAGCTGGACTGGGGAAGGTAGAAAGATGTTTTGCAGTTTACATTCAACATTTTAAAAATAAAAAGCAAAACCATAAAATTTAAAAAGCCAAACATTTCTTTTGTAATTTAAAAATAGTTAAAAAAAAAAAAAAAACTTAAAAGCAGGTCATTTGTTTATTAGTGAGATCCAACCAGTCCATTCTGGAGGAGATCAGCCCTGGGATTTCTTTGGAAGGAATGATGCTAAAGCTGAAACTCCAGTACTTTGGCCACCTCATGAGAAGAGTTGACTCATTGGAAAAGACTGATGCTGGGAGGGATTGGGGGCAGGAGAAGGGGACGACAGAGGATGAGATGGCTGGATGGCATCACTGACTCAATGGACATGAATCTGAGTGAACTCCGGGAATTGGTGATAGACAGGGAGGCCTGGTGTGCTGCAATTCATGGGGTCGCAAAGCGTCAGACACGACTGAGCGACTGAACTGAACTGAACTGAACTGAACAGTTTATAAAAGTCATATGTTCTCAGTTCAGTTCAGTTGCTCAGTCGTGTCCAACTCTCTGCGACCCCACGGACTGCAGCACAGCAGGCTTCCCTGTCCATCACCAACTAACTCTCGGAGCTTACTCAAACTCATGTCCATCAAGTTGGTAATGCCATCCAACCATTTCATCCTCTGTCATCCCCTTCTCCTCCTGCCTTCAATCTTTCCCAGCATTAGGGTGTTTTCCAATGAGTCAGCTCTTCGCATCAGGTGGCCAAAGTATTGTAGTTTCAGCTTCAGCATCAGTCCTTCCAATGAACACCCAGGACTGATCTCCTTTAGGATGGCCTGGTTGGATCTCCTTGCAGTCCAAGGGACTCTCAAGAGTCTTCTTCAACACCACAGTTTAAAATCATCACTTCTTCCAATCTTGCAATTCTGAGTTTTCATTTTAGTAATCAAATTCTTAAACTTAATTTTCCAAGCCCATTTAACATTAAATATACCAACTGGTAACTGACATAACACCTGGTGGAAGCATGTGAGTATTGCCCAAACTAAACACAAGGGTCTACTTCAAGCCAGACTGGGGTCCAGAGAGTTACCTTACCCCAGATCTTCCCTCTGAGATGACTGGGCAATTTGGAGTGATGGCAAGACATTTTGTCTATTCTGGGTTCTAAATGAAAGGCTTTTAGACCCTAAAGCATTAGTTTAACTTCTAGACCTTGAACTATATAAGAGACCTTCAAGAATATCCAAGTATACAATCCCTGATATTTGTATCCTTTCGATAAAATTAACTTCCTGAACACCTCCAGGATACTCCATACTTCCCAACAAGGAAGCCTGTTCCCTTTCAGACAGGTACTCCTAAATATTAGAGAGCTAGAACCCCAATCACCCGAATTGGACTCAGAATCCTGTTATGACAAAATAACACTTTCTTTTAAGACTTGAATTACAGATTAGCTTCCACTGGCCTGATAGCTGGCAGTGTCCAAGAATACATCTTGTCCTTTTCTCTTCCACTTCTCTTTCATTCAGGCCCTTCAAATTCCCTTCCTGAGTTCAGTCCTTTATCAGGACTAGAGTACGTGCAACCTCATCCCATTTCTCTCACCCCAGTTCTTTCCCTTATAAAAACCTGCAGCACACTGTGCCAAATTATTCTTCCTAAAGGTCTATTTTTACTTCCTTGCTGCTGCTGCAGGAGTAAAATCTCAGCCCAAGTTTCGAGGCTCCTACTCTCTGGTCCTGACATAACTTTCCAGCTTAATCTCCCAATCATCTGTAACCTTTGACTCACTCTTAAACTCCTTTTTTATCCCTTTTATGGGCTGAAATTGTGTCCTTTCAAAATTCATATGTTGAATTCCTGGCTTTCAGTCGCTCAGAATGTGACTGTATTTGGAGATAGGATCATTAAAAGAGATGTTTAAAATAAGGCAGTTGAAGTAGGTCCTCATACAGTCCGACTGGTGTCCTTTATGAAAAATTTTTGGCTGTACTAAGGGATACCGGGGTGCATGTGAACAGGTAAAAGACCCTATAAGGACAGAGCAAAAAGGCAGCCATCTGCAAACAAAGGAGAGAGGCCTCTGAATGAAATCAACCCCGCTGACCCTTCGATCTTAGACTTCTCCCCTCCAGAGAAATAATCTTCTGTTGTTTAAGCCATCTGGTTTGGCAACCCTGGCAAACTAACACAACCCCTAACTCTACCCAATATTTTGTTTACTATCAAGAATGTTCCCAATCTCATCTGTCCATTTATGTTTTCCTTATTCTTTGAGCCCTCTGCTTATACATATCCTCCTGGGTTGCTTTCTCAGGCCAAGCACTGAATATTTGCTGCTTGGTATTAGTGTTCTTTTCATGGCTTATTTCCCTCAAGTAGCTGGAAAAACTCGTCTTCAAGTAGCTGGAAAACTTGTCGAGGTCAGCTTTATAGTTTTATACTTCATGTTTCCAGTAAAATATCTCAGATACACTAGATACTCAAGAAATACAGAGTATATTCAAGTCAGAACAAAACCATATTCAAAATGGAAATTTTTTCATTCATAAACAAGTCCAGAGGTAGGAATCTGGGGGTTGGTTAGCTCTTTAACTCAACAGTGTTAGGATTGTTTCCATCTTTTTTCCAGCTCCCTTCAGGGTGCCAAGATGACTCTGCTGTTTCAGGCAGATGTAGATGTAGAAACAGCATCATTAGAAGAAGAAAGAAACATTCCCTCCAACGCACATCATTTGGGAAGAAACCTTCCTTGAACGCCACCACCACCACCCCAGGAAAGTTTATTTCATTATGCAAAATTTTACCTTCTGCTTGTCCGTACATCAGTCACTAGCCAGGGAAGCAGGCTACCCTTGATTGGCTGAGAAGTTTAAGTGCATGCCCACGTGCAGAAGAGTAGTCAGGTGTACACACTCCGGACTCTGCTAAAAAAAAAAAAAGCATGTGAGTAAGGCTGGGGTGGGGTAAGAGCTAGTATTTATTGCACCTAACATATACCAATTCATTGTTATAAGCACTTCCAGTATATTATCTCATTTAATCTTAACCACACCCTATGAGGTAGAACTATTGTCCCCATTTTACAGATGAGGAAATCAAGGTATAGGATGAAGTAAACTGGCCCAGAGTCACACGTGTACCACCAAGTGGTAGAGCTGGGATTCAAACCTGGTAATCTGGTTTCAGAACTCACGCTGTTAGGTATCATATGTTTCCTCTCTCTAAATCAAAGGTATCTGCCTAAAAAATAGACATTATGATTAAAAGTGTTGACATCTTTCTGAGTGACAGCGGCCCTACTGACTCCTGCCACCTACGCATTCTGAGGATTGACTCACTTTGGTGAATGACAGGCAGGGCAGACAGAGATGCTCGCTGGTGGAAAATGGAATGCAAAAGTCCTGCTGGAAGAGCCTCAGTACAAATCCATTGATCCCTGCTCTTGGGCTTTCTCTTTTTCAATCTAGGAGCCCCAGGCATAAAGAAAATAAAGTTGATTCATCTGAGATACTGCCCAAACTCAGTTTTCATGGAAAACTACCCTGTTAATTGACTGCATGTGCCCATAAGACTTGGATTTTAAGTCTCATTGGGTTCTCAAGACTCTGAGGGATAATAGCACATAACCTCCACATGTGTTTTCTTTGGACTCTCTCATTTTCTATTTATTCTCATTTCATTTTTGTTGAAGCCTGCTTTGCAAAAGGAAACCAGGGATACATCTCTCTCAGACACATAAAAGCCAAGAAATGTGGAAAGTTTCTGCTTAAATGTTAATTGTAATGTTTTCATGTCCTGAATTCTCTTACCAGTTAAATAAGAAGAATGGAATTTGAAGCCATGCCAGATCAAGGACGAGATGGTTAGATAAGCATCACTGACTCAATGGATATGAATTCGTGCAAACTCCAGGAGACAGTGAAGGACGGGAAACCTGGTGTGCTGCAGTCCATGGGGTCGCACAGAGTTGCGCACGACTTGGTGACTGAACAATAGATCAAGCTGCTTGTATCTTAAAGTCCCTCATATAGGCCGCATGCTGCTGCTGCTGCTAAGTCGCTTCAGTGTGTCCGACTCTGTGCCACCCAATGGACGGCAGCCCACCAGGCTCCCCCGTCCCTGGGACTTTGCAGGCAAGAACACTGGAGTGGGTTGCCATTTCCTTCTCCAATGCATGGAAGTGAAAAGTGAACATGAAGTTGCTCAGTCGTTTCCGACTCTTTGCAACCCCATGGACTGCAGCCCACCAGGCTCCTCTGTCCATGGGATTCTCCAGGCAAGAGTACTGGAGCGGGGTGCCAGTGCCTTCTCCGATAGGCTGCATAGTTAACTTCTAAATTCGTCGGCCATATTTGTAAGTTTATATTCTTTCATTTAGGCTCCTTTAAAGTAGGAACAGTAGGTGCAAACATTTGAGGCTGTAATGTAAGTAGTGATACTTCTGAAGGTAAAAGCAGTTAACATTTCTGTTTTCAGCTGTTCACGACACACCTTAAAGTTCAATGATGTCTGGCCTTGTGGCTGAGATATGAAGTTGGTTCATGTCCTTCAAAGCTGGAGGCAACGAAATGGTGATGCAAGTTACCCAGCTAGTGGGTGAGCCTTGCCAATCCCCTAGCATCTTCAGTTCAGCACAGCTTTTTTGGTTCTGTTCATTATTGTTATTGCCTACTCATTAACTGTCGTGAAATGATTAAACAGAACAGAAACTATGTCTCTTTGTGTAAAAATGTCCCCAAAAGAAATGCTGGTGATGGAAATGAAGAGGTTTAAAAAAATGTTGGTTTGCAATATCCTGTTATAACCTATAATGGAAAAGAATCTGAAAAAACATATATGTGTGTATAACTGAATCACTTTGCTGTACACATGAAACCAATAATTATAAATCAACTATACTTCAATTTTTTTAAAAAGGGGGAAAAAAAGAAAATGGTGATTTTGACCCAAATAAAAAATCAGGATAAAAAAAGGAGTGAACAGTTAAATTTGGAAGAACTTAGCTCTGTGCCACAAATGACTTTATGTATAGTAATGTGAGCCCTAGAGCCCTGTCTCTGTAGTGTGGGTCTCCTTTTCCTTTAGAAGCCAAGCCAAATGACATGAGTCCCTCAGTTGACATACAGGGAAAAGTCTACTGCCTCCCCAGCCTTAGGGGCCCCTATTTCTCTATTTTCCCGAGAGTAAGCTCTTCCCTTGTAGCGCTTTTCTGTGAAACTCCATCAGCCGGCCAGCTGGCTCGGGGCCTGGACAGTGCTCTCAGCCACCACCCCCACCACCCCCTCATCCCTCTGTCCCACTCGCCTCACCCCTCCTGGTCCTTTCTCCAAAGCAGGACATGGCTTTAAAAAGGGGAGCCGGGAGGGCCTCGTTCTAAGAAGTTGTATCTAAACATGAGAAACTGCTTACAAATTTCATTTAGTCTCACTTATATCATGTATACGTCATATGTCTCATGTCTCCTAAATTAAATGGGATTTTCTCCAAGGTCAAGGGATGTTGTATTTTTGTATTCTTCCATAGCAACAGTGCAGCATTTTGCACAAGCAAGAGTTCAGTGAATCACATTAGTCTCAAAAGCATTTCATCCTTAAATATACCTTTAAACACTCAGCCAGCAGAGAATCTGGCAAGCTATGTGCTTGCTAAGTAAAGGAAAATCCAGGGAAACACATTAAGTATCAGATAGCCAACCCAAGGCTAGACTTTCTGCTTGCTTTCCGTTGGTAGCCTATGACAAATTCTTACTAGAAAGCCTCCAAAACATGCCAAGATCTGGTCATCTGTGCTTGACTCCATGCTGGTGAGCCCAGACCTAGAGCTTGAATTATCAGTTTCTGCTGACCTGTGGTGTAATTTCTTGTCTTTTGTATTCAATTTCCCCTCAACTTCTTATCAGTGTCTTTGCATGCCTTCAAGTTCCATTCAGCCCCTATTTCCTTAAGATAACCAGCTAAGTTAGTTCTGCAGAAAGACATTGGATCCTATGATGTCTCTGAAGGCCTAAGAAGACTTTTTAAATACATTAGAAATTCCTCATAAGGTTTCGTGAAAGTAATTCAGATGGCTGGGAAGGGCTTACCACAATTCCAATTTGGGATTTACATGACTTTTAGAAGACATTTCCATTTCTTGCAGGATTACTGTCTTCTTCGAATGGTTTCCTTGGGCCAAGAACAACACAGTCAGGACTGGAAGGGTAACCCAGGAGGCACATTATTTTGTGGTGGAATTCCTAAACGAAGAATAGCAAGACCAATGTGTTCCCTACTAGTTCTACGACTGATTGGCTGATTTACCTGGACACGCTAGTATTTGTTCCCTACTAGTTCTATGACTGATTGGCTGATTTACCTGGACACGCTAGTATTTCTTTGAGCCCCAGGATCCTTGGTTGTATAACAGCACTCAGGATTGCCATAAAGACCAAATAACATGAGTGAATTAGAGACCACTTCACAGCATGCTCACTGCTGCAGTATTACAGCACAGTATTATCATAGAGTAATTCACTGAGTTCTTCCACTCTGTATGGCGCTTATCTACATCCTTTTCAGCCTCCCGTTTCTACAGCAAAACTTCAAAAGTAAGATTCTTTCCGGCACACCTTCACCTTTGGAGCTGTGCTTTCGACAAGCCCTCCTTACTTAGCTCCGCCTTTCCTACTTTTCCTTCAGGGACCGGCTCGGAACTCCCTGTACTCTGAGTGAAGTCCCTTAGTGGTATCCTCAGTGAATTCCCCCGGCATGGCTGCCCTTTGGTCCCAGGCAGCTGATTCTAAGCATCTCCTGTCTTGTTGGTGATGCCTGTTCTGAGTACAGGACGTGTGTAGTTACTGTGTAGTTACTACCTCTGTAACTACAGTGTCTTTTCTTTGAGGGCAAGGTCTGTGATTTATGCATGCCTCTTTGTATTCTTAGCTCAAACAATATGTTTTCATTAACAGTGACTTTTGGGTGTTGTACTGGGTTGACAAGTGTCCCCTCAAAGTTCATGTCTTTGCATATGTAATCAAGTTATGAATAGGTCAGACTGGACTTCGTTGTTGTTGTTTTATCTCTAAGTCATGTCTAACTCCTTTGCAACCCCATGGACTGTAGCCCAGCACTGTAGCTCCTCTCCGTCCATGGGATTTCCTGGGCAAGCATACTGGAGTGGGTTACCATTTCCTCCTCCAGGGGATCTTTCTTGACCCAAGATCGAACCCGAGTCTTCTGCATTGGCAGGCAGATTCTTTACCACTGAGCCACCAAGGAAGCCCCATACTGGACTTGAGATCCTTCAAAGAGAGCACAGCCTGGCCAATGCCTTGATGTCACACTTCTAGACTCTAAATTGTGAAAGAATAAATTTATACTGTCTGAAGTCATCCAGTTTGTAGTGACTTGTTATGGCAGTCCTGGGAAACTAATACCCTAGGAGTGCTAAGCACACCGTAGGGTGTAGTGGAGGCCTTAGGGGGCCACCATCAAGCCTAGGGTCTTCCCTGGTGGCTCAGCAGTAAGGAATCCACCTGCCAACACAGAAGATACAGGTTTGATTCCTGTTTTGGGAAGATCCCCTGGAGAAAGAAATGGCAACCCACTCTAGTATTCTTGCCAGGGAAATCCCATGGAAAGAGGAGCGTGGTGGGCTACAGTCCATGGGGTCACAAGAATTCGACATGACTGAGTAACTAAGGATAAACACATGTGCAGCTGAGAGGCATCCTTTGAAGACCTGGGATGCTGATCAGAGCAAGGCTTTAAGGGAAGAGGGTGACTGAAGAGGACAGGGAATGAACTGACTATAGTCTGAGTAGAAAAGAAAGAGTTTACAAGCATTGCGGTAAAGGTACTTTTTAATATTTATTTATTTAATTCTGTTTTGGCTGTGTTGGGTCTTAGTGGCAGCACTCGGGATCTTCAGCTCTCGGGCTCAGTTGTTCCACAGCATGTGGGATCTTTAGTTCCTGAGCCAGGGATCTAATGGGTGTCCTCTGCACTGGAAGGCAGATTCTTAACTACTGGACCACCAGGGAAGTTCATACAGGTATTTTTTAAGGTCTTATCATAGAAACAGTTTACTTTATGACAAAAGGTTGATCCTGGAGTTGGAAATGGGTGCAAGTAAGTGAATGGACAACTACTTTATGATACGATATATCCAAATTTTTAAACTGACCAATTTGGGAGAAACTATATGTGTTTGGATTTCATAGCAGCCCTTGCTTAGATAACTGGGGCCTATGGTGGGGGCCGGGCTGATGGTGGCTGATGAAGTCACAGTTTCCTCAGCTGTTATCTCATGGACACTGGGACAGACCACGCTGGTCTGAGTTCTGGTTCTGCCATTTACTGGCAAGTTATTTCCCCTCACTTGCCTCCCTCTCCTCTGGAAAATCAGAATAGAAAAAATAGCATCTCCCTCATAAAGTTGTGAGGGTTGAAAGATTAATCTGCACAAATTGCTTAGAACAGTCCTCACAGCAGGTAACAGAAGGCTTAGTTGTTCTTATCATTATCATGAGGGAGACCAGAAGGGTGAATAATGTGACCTTTAATGACTCTTCCAGAAACAGGGGGCCCCACTGGAGAGATGAATGCAAAGTTGGCCATCTGCTTGAAAATAAGTCTGCAAAGTATTAAAGTATTTATGAAAATACTTCTTTTTCCAAACACTGGGGATTTTTTTTTTTTAAAGGCAGGGTGGTCTCAGAGTCTCTACTACTGTGGGCAGATTTCAGAGTGTAGGATTAAAGGATATGGGGTCCTATGCAGCTCCCTCTTTTAGGATTCCTGGGTCGCAAGGCCTAACCGGTTTTACCTGGTCCGATCTGGCTCCTCACCAACACACCTGGCATACAGCAGGCGCTCAGTCTACGTGGGTTAACTGAGGACGGAAGGAAGAAACCAGCTGGGACTGACTTCCCTGGTGCATCCCTGGTCTGTAAGGCAGCCCCTCCCAGGAGCCTCGCTGGCCACCAAGGACTGGAGCACAGCGAGAGAAGTCTGGAAGGTGGGGAATTAGAAGGTATGGAAGGTAGGGCCTCAGAGTTGGTCTGTTCACACGAACCCGCCACCAAGGCTGAGGCGTAGATATTGCCCAGTTGATTAAGTAGGCGTGTTTCCGGCAATAGGGTGAACAGAAATGGGACCGGATACCATGCCGGCACGGCCCGCCACCCTCACCCCCGCTTGAGGGTAAAGAGGAAGCCTTAGAGTGTCTATTTGACCTGCAGGTACAGACGGGAAAACAACTTTGTAGTCTATTTATGGGGCATAAAACTCCACTTTCCCACGCCGCTCCTAGATATTTCTCCAGGCTGCCTGGGACACTGACCTGTGGGTCTTAACCAGTGAGAGCGAGGCGATTCCTGCAGGACCTCGCAAAGGAAAAAGCAAGGAGTCGCAGATGTGTTTGCTCCGTCACCGCCCTCTGATCATCTCTGGGCAAGTCACTTAGCTCTCCAGACCTCCGCTTTCTTGCTGTTGAACGCGGGGAGGGAACCGAAGCTGGCTGACGCTCCGAGCGGCGGCGGAGAGCGCAGCGCACCGCGCACCTGGGAACTTAGTCCCGGGCGCGGCGCGGGGGCCCCGGAGCGCGGGGCCGGAGCTCCCTCTGCGGGAGCGCGGCGGCGACGCTCCTCCTTTCCCTCCACGTCACGGGGGCCGCTCAGCGCGCTCCCAGCCCCCGGCCGAGGGAGAGCGACTCCCCAGCCGGGCGCGCCGAGGAGGTGGCGGCGGAGGACGAGGAGGAGGCGAGAGCCCGGAGCCAGCGGCTGCCGCCGCCGCCGCCGCCGAGGGGCCGGGATCCCGAAGCGCAGCTCGCGGCCGGGCCGGAGCGACTCGTCCACCCGCGGGGACTCCGCGCCCGGGGCTCCCCCGCTCCCTTTTCGTAAGTCCACTCGGCCACGCAGGCCGGCGAGGAACGCTCGGGGCCAGCGTGCGGGGGCTCCTGGCCCAGCCGCGGCTGCCCGGGACCCCTTCCTCACGACTTTCACTTCCCCGCCGGGGAGAACTTGGGCGCCGCGTCCCTCGCTCGGTGGGGGAGGGAGAGGTAGGAAGGAAGGGGTCGGCCCGGGGCAGCCGCCGCGCGAGCCTAGCTGAGCCCTGGCCGGGCTGCGCGCCCTCGTTGACTCGGGCCCCTGCCGGCGGCCGGACGCCGGAAAGTTCTCCGAGGCCGGCCGGCTGCGGGGCGGTCCGCGCGCGTCTGCCTGAGGCTGCCCTGCAGAGACGCGGCCGTGGTGCCCGCATCCCGGGCTCCCGGGGCCGGGCAGGGCCGGTCTGGGAGGCCGGGAGCCGCCGGGCGCACCCGTACCTGGGTTTCGTCCCGGGCTCTCCCCGAGCGGTGAGGACGCGGCTCCCCGACGCTCCCCTTCCCGGACTGGGGTCCTGCGGTCTCGCTCCTCCCGGCCACCGAGAGCCGCCCAGGTGAGGGGCGAGGGGCGGGTCCGCGAGGGACCTGCGGAGCCGGGGGCCGGACGCGCGCTGCGCCGCGCCATCGCCAGCCTCTCCGCAGCCCCGGACCCGCGGCGCCGAGCCGCGCTGCCCGGGGGCGGCGGAGGCGAGGGGGCGGGCGCGGGACGCGGCGCGCGGGAATGGGCTCCTGGCGCGGCTTCTCCTTTAGGACCAGGTGGGAGTGCGCGTCTTTCAGTAGGTCGCGGATTAGAAGCTGCGGAGCGGTCCTCCCCGCCGCGCCTGCCGCTGGGACGAGCTTCTGCGCTTTTTACGGTCAAGTTTTCGTACCGCAGAGCTTGGCCCGGATCGTCCCCTTGTGAGGTGGCAGCACCTCCTCCATCGAGCTGGGAGCCTCCGAGGATCTGAGCCAAGAGATCTGGGCTCTCGAGTCAGTTTAGCATCTTCACGTAGGCTAACAGTGCGAGCGGATGGATACTGTATGTGCATTTCAGAACTGAGCTGTCCTGCCTTGGTGAGGTGTTCCTTGTGGTTGTAGTGGGGACCGTGTTTTCCTCTCGGTGGAAAAGGGAGAGGTGACCTTCGCCCTTAGGCACTTGGCGTTCCCTCTTCTCGTCCTTTAAACTGAAAAGAGGCAAACCAGATTTAGGGAGTTGGGAATGACATTCAGTGATATTAAATTAAATGTTCATGTGGTTTGGTAGATAGAAGTCACCTCTTCTGGTTTTACAGAAGCATGCCTTTATTGAACCACCTATCAGTTTAAGACAATCTAGAACCTAGCCGTCAGTTTTAACAGGTTTTGTTGATGGCGTCTTGAGGAAGTAAAATCTTTAGAAGTCAGGAGGTTACTGCAGAGAGCAGTTCCTCTGTTGCACTTTCTAAGAATCAATTCTCGGTGAGAAATGATCGATTAAGCTGCTGTTGAATCGTATCATGCTTGTATTTGCAGAGAAACAGTATCCAAAGAATCAGGTTGTGTGGCACTGAGCGAAAGGAGGATTTCCTTTGGGGGCGGGAAGTGGGGACAACTGTAAATTTGTCTCCTTTGAGAGGCACATTTACTGAATGCCACAAGGTCTGCGCAGAGGGAGGTAAGAGTGAATGGCAGTAAGTCAAGGTGGGCGCTTGGCATCACACTAAGTTCCCTCAGGATAGGTGGGCAGTCAGTAGTTATCATACTGACTTTGCATGAGCTCACTTGGGCGGGCGGGGGCAGGTGGAGCTGTAGTGATGTCCAGTTCCTGGTCCCCTGAGAATGATGACAGAAACCATAGAAGCCGCACTGTTCACCATCTACTGAAACAGTGTTTTGAAGCCCACGTGACAGTGAAATTTGAGGTTTTACTTTGTAGATCATGGAATGGTAAGGAGGAACGTAGATGGAAACCCTGAAAGAGAGCTGCACTGTAGCTCAGAGCGGCCCCTGGAATGTGACTGCTCAGTATGATTTGGTGCCCTGGGCCTCATCATAGCCCCACATACTGAAAGTAAAACTGTGATGGCTAAAACTTTGATTATGAGGTAAAACTGATTTCCTTTTTTGGCTTAGATGCAGGAAGAAGGCAATAAGATCGTAAGGGTTGTGTGATGTGAGGTTGAAAAGCTAATCCGTCCAAATTCAGTGAGCCCTTACTGTGTGCCAGGCCCATATTGGGGTGCAGTGGGACAGATGCAGCTCACTGATCTGGGGGAGGCAGGAAGCCTTCTTGGGGAGATTTGAGGTGGACCTGATGGATGAGTGGGATTCTCAGGTGGCTGAGTGGTAAAGAACCCACCTGCCAAGGCAGGCAACACAGGAGACCTGGGTTCAATCCCTGGGTTGGGAAGATCCCCTGAAGGAGGAAATGGTAACCCACTCCAGTATTCTTGCCTGGAAAATTCCATGGGCAGAGCCTGGCAGGCCACAGTCCCTGGGGTCGCAAAGAGTTGGATACAATTGAATGACTAAGCACACAATCACTGTGGTCTGATGGATGGTAGAAGGCACATAACTAAGCTGTAATAGGTTAAAAACAGTCTGATTATGCTGCCATTCTACTATCAAACTCATAAAACATAAACCTTCACCATCTACTGAAATGACGTTTGGAAGCCCACATGACCGTGAAATTTGAAGTTTTACTTTGTAGATCGTGGAAATTTAATAATGAGGGGGAACATAGATGGAAACCATGAAAGAGAGCTGCACTGTAGCTCAGAGTGGCCCCTGGAATGTGACTGCTGAGAGTCCCTGGCTCTGACCCTTCCACTGCCCAGCTTGTGACCTTGCACACGTTTCCTTACCTTTCTGCCCTGGTTTTCTGGTCTCTGAAATGGCCCCACGTCGGAGGGGTGTGTGTGTTCTGTTCCTGCTCAGGGGCTGTGGGGAGGATTGCCTGTGGCCATGAGGTGTGCACAAAGTAGGCATGTGTGCATTGTGTGTGCACAACACTTGTGTGTACCTCATCTTTATACAGTGTGTGCCTGTGTGCATTGTACCTGGTGCATAATGAATGCTCGGTAAGCCTTAGAGCGGGTGGTTTTATGATGATGATCTCATTCCCATCATTTCCTGATGAAGAATCGGAGACTCAGAATTTTGAGATCCTGTCCCAAGTCCAAAGAGCCCAACAGCGGTGGAAGTTAAGGCCAGGATCCCATTTGCCTGACTCACAGGCAGGATCACTTCCCCTTAGCATGTCAACAAGTGTCACGAGCTGGATGCTGCATGAAATTCATAAAAGGATCTGGTCACTGCTTGTCAGAATGCAAGAAGCAGAGCGGATAATAACAATGTCAAGGCTTACAGACTTTTCCCAAGCAATTTAGAGATATATGTTTTGTATTAATTTGCATTGCTTTGCACGTCATTTTATATGCATTTTCACATGCTGGTTATTTACCAAGTGGGATCTACAGGCTGAAGCTTCACATATATAAGATTAAATTATATTAATCAAGAGTTGAATGCAGCTGCTTCAAAACCTAGTGGGCCCCCAGGCATAGTGTGCTCAGTGTGGATTTTAAGGGAAAGGATTGGGTCAATATTTACTATTTTAGAAGATATGGGAAACCAGAAACCAGATACCATTTGGTAAAAGCAGGTCACATCTTAATATGTAGTGAAGCTTGATTTGCTGAACACAATAGAAAATTAAGGAAAAATAGAAGGCCAGAGGGAAACTGCCTATTATATAAAAAATGCCAGAAATGGAAGCAGAAGTCTGCTTTGTGAAGCTGAACTAAGAAACACTAAGGGTCAGAAAGCAAAGGTGGAACTTCTGCTAAACAATGAGGGTTTAAAAGGAGCATATTCTTAAATATAAATGTGTGGCGTTTCAAAACCAGTAAATTCTCCCTAATTTGGACTTAGCAGAAAACAGGCCATTATGTCTTAGTAAAATCTTAGAAATATATATATTGTGAAAACAATGATGTTGTTCCTTAGAGCACTGGTTCTCAAAGTGTAATCCGTGGACAAGCTGCACCAGCGCCACCTGGGAACTTGTTAGAAATGAAGATTCTTCAGCCATCAGACCGGCTGAATCAGAACCTCTGCCAATGGGGCCCAGTAAACCTATGATTTAATATTTGGAGCCAGCTTTCATGCCTCTTTGTTTTTTCCCTTCTTTGGTCTTAGCCTTCCGTTTCCTCCTGTGATCACTAGCTCACTGTGCTGCTTACTTTTCCATCAGACAGTGTCCTGGTAGAGGGTGGTACTCAGACACAGACCCATTCATTCCTCTGTCCCACAGTCTACGCTGATGGAAAATGGTAAGATCCCTTTAGGCTCTAACGTTCTACAGCTTGTGGTTTTCATGTTGCCCAGGATTATACTGGTTTGGTTTCTGGTTTGGTTTTTCTGCCTTTTAAAAATCTTTTGGCAGTCTTGTACCAAACAAACTGTGACTCCTCCTGAATATACAGTCAGCCAGAACCCTGAACCATTCTCTTCAGATGCTTCTGTGAAATCACGTTTCTCCATCTGGTACGATGCAGTTAATTTCGTGGACCTGACTGTTAGCCTTTGTACTTACCTCTGTTCAGTTTCATCTTACTAGACCCAAGTCTGCCCAGATCTGTTTGGGTCCTTCTGTCCTTTTTCACGTGAACTTTTGAGCCCTCTGCTGATCTCTCTGCTGGTGTCCTGGCCCGAGGAAGTAATAACAACAGGAACATCTTGGTTAGCGGCCTTTGTCACAGTTAATGAGGCTTAAAAATTGGCGTCTTCGTGGACCCTGGGGGGGGCCTAAAATCGGAAGAATGCTTGTCATCAGCCCCATTGGTGTTTGCATTTAAATTACTGCTGTTTGGAAGTGCCCCTGGCATGGTTTCTCCACGTGAGGCATGTTTCCCAGATCCTTCCTGAGTGCCCTACCCCCCGACACGGTTCAGTCTCCCTAGTACATTGGGCTGGAGCAGTTGGTCTCTGACAATTGCTTTTCCCTCCCTATTATGTTTATACCATCAGCATCTTGGTTTTTTGCGTAGGTGACCCAAGGTAAGTTTCAGCTTGTTAATGGTCAGATTAAGGTGAATTCAGAAATTTTCAACTAATGGGAAGCAAAAAAATGTGCCTTGTCACTTCTCTCTGCTTCAGGACCCTAGCCATCCAGGCTCTAGAATTCAAATATTTTGTGGTCAAGTCTGTATTTTGTTGGGAGATTAGGGTTATTTAATTTTTTTAATGTGAAATTTTACTCATATATGATTCTTAAAGGAGTACACTTAAATAATATAATCACACACACAAAAAGTTTTAAAAGTCAGAAAGCAAAGCAGAACAGTTTTATAGCGAGAATGCTTTTGAGCCATGGTTGCTAGAGCGTGAAAAAATGCCTGGACTCCTGCCCTCCCACATTCATGGTCCTTCATGATCATTCATGATCTTTATCCAGTCCAAGTGGCTCGGATGGTAAAGAATCCACCTGCAATGCAGGAGACTCGGGTTCCATCCCTGGTTGGAGAAGATTCCCTGGAGAAGGAAATGGCAACCCACTCCAGTATTCTTGCCTGGGAAATCCCATGGATAGAGGAGCCTGGCGGGCTTGAATCCATGGGGTTGCAAAGACTCGGACACCACTAAGCGACTAGCACTTTATGCAGTCCTACTGCAGCCCTCTCCCACCTCCATCATGCTGCTTTGAAAGACCAGCTGTAAACCAAACTGCAAAAAATCCCAGTAAAATCCAAGCCTACTTTCCTCCTCCAGGATGCTACCAAACCTTTTTTGATGTGACATTCAAGGTTAGCATGGCAAAGAAAAAAAAAAAAAAGTGCTGGGTGATAAGGGAACTATTTGTAATCTCTAGGAAATCTCCATGATATCCTGTACTTCTGCCTCTTTGATTGCTTTTCCTTCTTCCTACCCTCCTTGTTGTTTTTCCAGTGTAGTTCAGGGGAAAACAGATAAGGTTGTCACTTTGAAGGAAGGCTTCCTGGCTGTGCTCAGACTCAGGTCTGTCAGCGGTCTGCTCCTGGATAAAGGTTCTGCAGAACCTTGGAAACCTTGTTTTCCAATCCTGTTTCTGTAGACCTTGGTATTTCTCCTACCAGAACAGCCTATGGCAGAACTCGTTCAGATGGCAGCAGAGGGCAAGCCCAGGATCAGCAAGAACAAGGCGTGGCACAGCCCCTGTGTTCCCTTTCTCTTCCTCCTCCTTCTCTGCATCGCTGCGGTGTGGCTGGAATATTTGCACTGTGGCATCCTTGCCCCACGCCCCCACGTTCCTTCTGGGGGCAGCAAGGAGGGCTTTCTCTGCCAGCCATCCTCTTCCCCAGGTTCTCCCTTCCTTCAACCCGTCCAGCCACAGCCTGCCCTACTCTCAGGCAGAAGCAGAGAGATGTCAAAGCTGATGGGTTGGGAGAGAGAGGCGGAGTGATACACAAGGTAGGTACAAAGTAAGTCGCAAAGGCTGGATCGTGGAAAAATACTGCCAGGGTGATGTGGAGATTGTGGAACTGGAGGAAGGGATGTGGAACCAGAGGAGGGATGCGAAGGAAAAGCGAAAATGTGAGTGTCACTCCGTCGTGTCTGACTCTGCGACCCCATGGACTCTATGTAGGCCACCAGGTTCCTCTGTCCATGGAATTCTCCAGGCAACAATACTAGAGTGGGTAGCCATTCATTTCTCCTGGGGATCTTCCCAACCCAGGGCTCAAACCTCGGTCTGCCGCACCGCAGGCAGATTCTTCACTGTCTGAGGCACCAGGGAAGCCCTGACGTAAGATGAACCCCACAGCAAAAGAATCCCTAAAGAAAAGAGACTTTCTGAATGCTCGCTAGTGACTTACCTTTTCTGGGAGTTTATCTCTAAACAACAAAATTTCAATGTAACAAAACCACTGGGATTCCTCAAATTGTGTTGCCAAGTCTCTCAGAACCTCACTAGTTCTTTCTCTGTGTATTTATTCTGCCAGACAGCGTAGTCTCTAGTTGCATCTCTCCAGGCTCTAACACCATGCCTGCCTGGGACGTAGTAGACACACAGTAAATGTTTGCTGGATGGATGGGCAGCCAGTGAAAGGGAATAGAAATAGGATATATAAAAATAAAGACGTGTAAATTATGAGGACAAGTGAAAGCAAAGCCATGAACTAATATCTGTTCACTCATGTCCGCAGCAGCAGCATTCACGGTTGCCAAAAGGTAGGAGAAATGCAAGTGTCCATAAACAGACACTTTCCACAAATGGAGGAACAAAATGTGGTTTTGTGCATCCAAGGAAATACTATGCAGCCTTAAAAGGAAGGAAATTTTCACATGCTCTGTATCGTGAGTGAACCTTGAAGGCTTGGTGTTAAGTGAGATAAACCAGCCATGAAGTGACATATTGCATGATTCCTCTAAAACAAGGTCCTTAGAGTAGTCGAATTCACAGGAAGATGAGCTAGAATGGCGGTTGCCAGGGGCCATGGAGAGGGGCGTGTTTAGTGTTTGATGGACACAGAGTTTCACTTGGGGAAGATGATGTTTTGCAGATGAGTACTGGTGATGGTTGTACAGCAGTGTAAATGTGCTTAATGCCACTGAACCATAGCAAACGAAGCAACTGACAATTAATCTCAAAAATATACAAGCAGCTCATGCAGTTCAATACCAGAAAAATAAACGACCCAATCAAAAAATGGGCCAAAGAACTAAACAAGCATTTCTCCCAGAAGACATACAGATAGCTAACAAACACATGAAAAAATGCTCAACATCACTCATTATCAGAGAAATGCAAATCAAAACCACAATGAGGTACCATCTCACACCGGTCAGAATGGCTGCTGTCAAAAAGTCTACAAGCAATTAATGCTGGAGAGGGTGTGGAGAAAAGGGAACCCTCTTATACTGTTGGTGGGAATGCAGGCTAGTACAGCCACTGTAGAGAACAGGGTGGAGATTCCTTTAAAATCTGGAAATAGAACTACCATATGACCAGCAATCCCACTGCTGGGCATACACACCGAGGAAACCAGAACTGAAAGAGACACGTGTACCCCAGTGTTCATCGCAGCACTGTTTATAATAGCCAGGACATGGAAGCAACCTAGATGTCCATCAGCAGATGAATGGATAAGAAAGCTGTGGTACATATACAAATGGAGTATTCCTCAGCCTTAAAAAGAATACATTTGAATCAGTTCTAATGAGGTGGATGAAACTGGAGCCTATTATACAGAGTGAAGTAATCCAGAAAGAAAAACACTTATACAGTATATTAACTCATGTATGTGAAATTTAGAAAGATGGTAATGACAATCTTATATGCAAGACAGCAAAATAGACACAGATGTATAGAACAGATTTTTTTGGATCCTGTGGGAGAAGGTGAGGGTGGGATGATTTAAGAGAATAGCACTGAAACATGTATATTATCATATGTGAAATAGATCACCAGTCCAGGTTCAATGCACGGAACAGGGTGCTCAGGGCTCGTGCACTGGGACAGCTCTGAGGGATGGGATGGGGAGGGAGGTGGGAGGGGGCTTCAGGATGGGGAGCACATGTCCACCCATGGCGGATTCTTGTCAATGTATGGCAGAAACCACCACAATATTGTAAAGTAATTAGCCTCCAATTAAAATTAATTAATTAAAAGAAAAAGAAAAAAAAGAAAGAAACGTGGATAGAGAACAGACTTACGGACATGGGGAGAGGAGAGGAGAGGGTGAGATGTATGGAGAAAGTAACATGGAAACTGACATTACCATATGTAAAATAGACAGCCCACAGGAATGTGCTGTATGGCTCAGGAAGCTCAAACAGGGGCTCTGCATCAACCTAGAGGGGTGGGGTGGGGAGGGAGGTGGGAACGAGGTTCAGGAGGGAGGGGACATATGTATACCTATGGCTGATTCAGGTTGAGGTTTGACAGAAAACAGCAAAATTCTGTAGAACAATTATCCTTCAACTTAAAAAAAATTTTTTTAAGAGAAAAAGAAAAATGGTTGAAATTTTAACCATGAATCCATCCATGTCCATCTACCTCTCCAGCCAGCCAGCTACCCATCTTTCCATCCATCTATCCAGCCACTCACCCACCCATGACCTCGCCAACATTTATGGGACAGCTTTGCTAGGATAGGCTAAGGAACAAGACTTTTTAACACTACTGATTTTTTTTTAATGGTTTTCTCAAATGGCACCCATTGGCTTTTCCTGCCAAAATATACCCAGTGCATGAGTTGAGTTGGTCATCACTGTATTCATGGGAGTGAGCGCCCCTGACCCTCTTTCACAGATGAGGAGGCAAAGTTCTAACGAGATTAGTGACCTCTTGTCAGTGCAGTTTAGGACTTCAATTTAGAAACCTTGCCTTTAAATTCCAAACCTTAATGCTATACACAAATAAAGCAGGAGGGTGAGATGGAGGCAGCTGAGGGTATAGCAGAGAGGAGAGGAAGGGGAGCATGCAAGAGGAGGAGGGAAGAACCGCTGGACACACTTCACCCTCCATGGTGCTGATACTCTGTTTCTTGACATACAACAAGCTTGTTGCAAAACATGCTCTCACAAAGACAGCCAACCTGCAAGGTGACCTTCAGAGATCCAAGAGGGGCTATGCTGTAAGCTGAAGAGAGCTTAGCTGAGGCCTGGTGAGCAGACTGCTCAGTTCATGCCAATATCAGAGTTAAATTGGTAATTCTGAGAGTTTGCTTTTCTTCAGAGGTTTATCTAAAGCCACCATTTGCCTCTAAATCCAAACAGATGAGAATTTCAGCCTCATGTGAGACACATTTGTGCTTGCCTGTGTATACGATTATACTATTGTTCAAGTGGACACTTTAACCTGGTTTCAATTTAAGCTTGATTCGTGTGTGTGTGAAGCATTACCATTTTCATATGTTCTTTGAAAGTTGCACCTTTGCAAATTTGCTTACACATATAAAGGCTTATTTTTCTAACATAATAAAACTGTAGGGTGGGTGGTTGCTGCTGGTTGCATGGTTTGAGGATTTGGGGGCCGCGGTTGCTAGTATCCTCTTGGCCTGTTCATGGTCCCAAGGTGGTTGCTACCGTACGAACCATCATGTCAGAATTCCAAGCGGAAAAGTGGATGAATGGGGAAGGAAAGCCACACTGGCATGCCATCTGTCCTGAATCAGGCTCATCTAAGAGCTTTCGCAGACACCACACACTATGTCATTGACTGCTTCTCTACAGTGGAGTCTGGGGAAAAGTCTTTTAGAGGGGTATGGTTCTACTGTCAACAATATAGAGATTCTCTTATAAAGGGAGGGTGGATGTTGGGAGGCAACGGCCATCTTTACCAGAGCAATACCTGTTAATACAATCCTTCCCTACCAGATCTGTTTCTGAATTTCATCCCACTGAACCCTGTCTGTTCTGGCCACACTGTTTCGGTGGTTGTAACATTATAATCCACTTGGAGACCTCAAGAGTCTGATTTCTACTTTTGCATTCTATTGAGTTGGCATATAAGTTTGCTGAGATACTTAGTTTTTAACTAAATAATCTTTAAAATTTTTATTATATTAGCCCCAAATAAAACCTCCATGTTGAGACCTGTTATCTTAATTAAAGCCATTACTAAAGAATATAACCAGAAAGAAACATTCACAGATATAAAGAACAGACTGTGGCTTACCAGTAGAGAGAGGGAAGGGGGAGGGGCCAGATATGGGTAGAGGATTAAGAGGTACAAGCTGCTATGTATAAAATAAATAGGCTACATGAGTATATTGTACAACACAGGGAATATAGCCAATATTTTATAATAAGTATAAATAGACTATAACCTTTGAAAATTGTGAATCATTGTTTCGTACACCTGAAACTTAACATTATAAATCAACGATACCTCAGTAAAAATAAAAATCATAATAAGAACCATTGCTACAATGCCTCCTTTAGGAGATGCCAGCTGGAGAATTTTCTGAAGTCATTTCTAGATTTGACTTTGGGTAAGACATTTTACACAAAACCTCTGCTTTTGAAGTTACTGTTTTGGCAGAATTTTCCTGAGCCCTGCCGATTTTATTTGTTCCATCCCTTTAAGTTCCTGGATCTTAACTTTATTGTGTCTCTGTGCACACAAGTTCTCAGGACAATACAGATCTTGACTCAGTCATGACAGCCTGACAGTGTTGCCAGCCTAGAATTTTTTAGTGAAAGTGCAGAAGCATATTGAATCTCTGGCTCGGCTCCCCACCACATTGGCGGGACACAGAAGATAAACAAAGGAGCCTTTCTGATGATTTAAAACTGTGTGTGTCTAATCCATTCAAGAAGAGTGTGGCCTGGCCTTAAGCCATATCTGCTGTGCATAACCTTGATTCACATCTGTGGGTCCCTGTGCTGTCTCTGTGTTGTACTTATTTATGAGCATTGGAGATTCTACTTTAAATGCACATGTGGAAATCATAGTTATTGTACCTCTTCAGTTGCTGCATAACCTTTGAGGAATTCATTTTGGCCAGTGTGAAACAGAGTTAGCCATATAGTACCAAATAAGTGCTTCCAGAAATTCCTGGAGTGGGATGGACCCCAGGTACACGCTGGACAGAGAAAGTTTTTTTTTCTTTCTAGCACACTAAACATGCATTTGTTTGTTTAAAGGAGTTAAATGTTTTCCAGTTAAGGTTTTCCTCTTTATAGAAAAAGAAGCCAAAATAAAGCCACATTTTAAAGTTAGAACATAAAGCATAAACTGTGTATTGGTTTGTACTGAGCCAGCTAAGTATGGAAGGCAGAGATGAGAAGAACTAGAGAAAGGAATGTAACTTTGCTGTTTATAAACTTGGGAGATAAAGATTAAGTACATCAATAAACATCTTGTTTGTAACCTTTTATATCTACAAAGAAGGAAATATTTGATTTAAGCTGTTGCCAACAGAGCTAAAATATGAGAGCATAGGTATTTTTGAACCAACCCTCAACCCGGTCCCCAGCCCCAATCTTTTTTTTTTTTACCTTTCTTTCTTCTTATGGAAAAAACCAATGTTTTGCAACATAATGAGGGGCACAAATGGTTATAAAATAAAAACTTCACCCAGTAGGATCATTTCTGGTCCTTTCAACTTCCTACTGCTGCTGCTAAGTTGCTTCAATAGTCTCCAACTCCACGCGACCCCATAGACGGCAGCCTGCCTTCCCTGGGATTCTCTAGGCAAGAACACTGGAGTGTGTTGCCATTTCCTTCTCCAACGCTTGAAAGTGAAAAGTGAAAGTGAAGTCGCTCAGTCATGTCCGACTCTTAGCGACCCCATGGACTGCAGCAAGGACTTCTTAAGTCATATAGCTTTGCCCAGCAGGATACACAAGCAGCTTTTGAGGTTTGCCCTGTGGAGCAGATGAAACAAAGCGCAGAATCCTTGGCTGTCTCCTAATTGGTGTGACTATAAAAAGCTGGCTGAGTTCGGCACTTTTTTGCTCCATTGCTGCAAGCCCAGATTTCTGATGACCTTGAGGGTCGGACGTGAGGTAAATACAGCTTGATTTGGGTTGCTCGTTTCCCATGTGACCTTAAATGACCCTATAAATCTCTCCCAAGCTTGAGAGGAGCCAGCCAAGTTGCTATTTGGAAGAATTATAATGTAAAGAGGTATTTGATAGACTGAGATTCCCATCTAGCATTTTTATTCAGACCTCTGTTCTCACATCTTGTGGGTTAAGTAAACCTTTGTTTAAGAAACATTGTGAGCATAGCCCTTGTACTTGTCAACAGAAGCCTGCTGCCTGTAGAGGAAACTCTCAGTTGTGACATGTTTCCCAGGGACCATAACCAGATCCCCTTTGTATGAAGGGCATCTCGTTGCCGCAGTGAGACGGTTTTAACTGAACGGACAATCCGAGCAACTGAGCCAGGGGAGGCCCTATTCAAGGGTGGGTTTTGTGTACTCAAATTGCTGCAGCTTTCTCAGGACTGCTTTGTCAGTGGTTCCTGGAGATGGCTTTGCTTGCCAGGGATCCTAGAGGGAGTCACTGCAATTTTGTCCTATCTAGAGAATCGCCCTAAAGATAATGAACTCGGGGAAAGTTTATAGCTACTGCAATGCGTGCAGTTACAAAACAGTTCAGCTGGTTGTAACCACGCAGAAGTAGTTCTGTTGGCTCTCCTTGGGTGTCTCTTAAAGGAATTCTTTGGCTCTTGATCTTTCAAAAGATATAGAGCAGACGTAGGGAAAAAATTCTAAGTTTTAAAATTTTAAATTTAACTAGAGTAAATTTTTCTGCCTTTCAAAATCCAAGATAGGTGTATGTCTTCAAGAACAATATGCGTCAGGCATTAACAAAAAAAGAATGTTTTCAGGAAGTGAAAAACAAATAATAATTGAATGTCAGAAAGAAGAGAATAATGAATGTACTATTTTAGAAATATAATGAATGTACTATTTTATAAAACTGGGAAAGAGTCAATATGTTGGTTTCCCAAGAAATCATCCATCTTGTAAAGGTTCTAGTACCTGACTTCTGCATACCACAGTTCTCTTTGCATAGTTATTTCACATGCATGGTGGTATAAGACATTCATAACAGCACTGCTGGGGTGCAAATCCATTATCCTGCTCAACACCTGGGAAATAAAAACTTACCCAAGATTAGATGAGGCTTTCCCAGGTGGCACTGCCTGCCAATGCAGGAGACGCCAGAGATGCAGGTTCGAGCCCTGGGTCGGGAAGAGCCCTTGGAGAAGGAAATGGCAACCCACTCCAGTATTCTTGCCTGGAAAATTCCATGGACAGAAGAGCCTGGTGGGCTACAGTCTCAAAGAGTCAGACACACCTGAGCATGCATGCCTGTGCAGATAAGATTAAATGACTTAACCAGGGTCACTTGAGGCATTTTGCTGGGAGAGCCCAGATGGAACATGAGTCTTCTGAGTTTGTCTTGCTGAGCAGCACTCTGGGCCAGGTAGGTGTGTACTTGGGGCAGGCGGTAGAGTATAAATAAGGCTTGTCCCAGAGACAGACATAAATAAGTTAACTGCTGCTGTGATGAGGGTGGGATTCCCTGGTGGCTCAGAGGGCAAAGAGTCTGCCTCCAATGCTGGATGAGTGTTGAGAAGCAAACAGGAGTATGACATTCAGGAAAGAGATTCGAGAAGGGTGATTAGAGAGGACCAGAGGGAAGAATATTTCTCTTACAACTTGAGGGATATGGAAGGGCCAGTCAGGCCAGGATTCAGGAAAAATGATCCCAACGTGAGAATAGCAAATGCAGAGGTCCTGAGGCAGGAAAGTGCAGAGGTCCCAAGGTAGTGTTCTAGGAACTTGTAGAAAGGCTGGAATTGCTTAGAGCTTAATGAGTGATTAAAAAAAAAAAAAAAGACTGAAGTTAGTTGGAGAGGAAGGCAGGGGCAGGAACTGGCTAGGCCTTCTGGCCATGGAAAGGACTTCTGATTTTAGTTTTGTGTGCAGTGAAACCCAAATGAAGGTGGTGTAGGTGTGGGGAGTGGGGCCAGGCCAGGTGTGTGATCTGACCTGATGGTTTCAAAAGATACCTTTGTCTATAGTACAGAGAGTGGGTTAGAGGGAAAGAAGGTGGGCGAGTAAGGAGGTTACTTCATATACAAGCAAAAGGTGGTGCTGGCCTGGATTAGGGTGGCTCCTGTAGCGTGGAAAGGGATGCGTGGATTCCCCGACCTTTTCGTTGTAGAACCAACAGGGTTCTTCTACTGCCAGGAGACTGAATGGCAGGCTCGCTTTACAGTTACTAGTGTAGGCTCTGAAATCAGCCACCGTTGAAAATCCTGGCTCTTCCACATCCTAGCTCTTCATCCTCTGAAACTCAGTTCCCTAATCTGAAACATGGAGACGATAGTACCTCCCCCACAGGTTTATTGGCTGAAATTCCTAAGAGTGTGAATGGTACTGGCGCTCAGCGTGGACCATTAGACAGATGGGCCTGTGTGCGCGGACGCTGGCAGAACAGCCTCAGCTAAGGGGGCAGGGGAGCCAGGTGGACCCAGTGCCTTCTGAGGGACCTGGCGGGGGGCTGGGGGGCAGCAGACGGCCCCCTCTGCCCAGTCCCTTGAAGAGAAGCAGCTGGAAATACAAAGGCCCATGTAGTGAGGGAAGGTGAGGAGTGAGACACGTCTACTGATAACTAGGCCTCTGCTTCCTCATTTAGAGAAGGAGGCGTTTGGACTCAGATCGCCACTGAAGTCCCTGGCAACTTTAGCTTTTGCTTCTAAGCTTCTTCAGGAATTATGGGATAATTAAAGCAGCTTTTGTGGGAAAGGCCCCACAAAATGTTTCAGTGTTTCTTCCTGTAGAAAAGTATGATGACCTCAGTTAGAAATCCTTATTTTCTAACAGTTCACAGACTCAGTTTAGAATAGGACTCAGTTCAGTTCAGTTCAGTCGCTCAGTCGTGTCCGACTCTTTGCGACCCCATGAATCGCAGCACGGCAGGCCTCCCTGTCCATCACCAACTCCCGGAGTTCACTCAGACTCACGTCCATCGAGTCCGTGATGCCATCCAACCATCTCATCCTCGGTTGTCCCCTTCTCCTCCTGCCCCCAATCCCTCCCAGCATCAGAGTCTTTTCCAGTGAGTCAACTCTTCGCATGAGGTGGCCAAAGTACTGGAGTTTCAGCTTCAGCATCATTCCCTCCAAAGAAATCCCAGGGTTGATCTCCTTCAGAATGGACTGGTTGGATCTCCTTGCAGCCCAAGGGACTCTCAAGAGTCTTCTCCAACACCACAGTTCAAAAGCATCAATTCTTCGGCACTCAGCCTTCTTCACAGTCCAACTCTCACATCCATGCATGACCACAGGAAAAACCATAGCCTTGACTAGACAGACCTTTGTTGGCAGTGTGATGTCTCTGCTTTTTAATATGCTGTCTAGGTTGGTCATAACTTTCCTTCCAAGGAGTAAGCATCTTTTAATTTCATGGCTGCAATCACCATCTGCAGTGATTTTGGAGCCCCCCAAAATAAAGTCTGACACTGTTTCCACGGTTTCCCCATCTATTTCCCATGATGTGATGGGACCAGATGCCATGATCTTAGTTTTCTGAATTTTGAGCTTTAAGCCAACTTTTTCACTCTCCTCTTTCATTTTCATCAAGAGGTTCTTTAGTTCTTCTTCACTTTCTGCTATAAGGGTGGTGTCATCTGCATATCTGAGGTTATTGATATTTCTCCCGGCAATCTTGATTCCAGCTTATGCTTTCTCCAGCCCAGCGTTTCTCATGATGTACTCGGCATATAAGTTAAATAAGTAGGGTGATAATATTCAGCCTTTACATACTCCTTTTCCTATTTGGAACCAGTCTGTTGTTCCATGTCCAGTTCTAACTGTTGCTTCCTGACCTGCATACAGATTTCTCAAGAGGCAGGTCAGGTGGTCTGGTATTCCCATCTCTCTCAGCATTTTCCACAGTTTATTGTGATCCACACAGTCAAAGGCTTTGGCATAGTCAATAAAGCAGAAATAGATGTTTTTATGGAACTCTTGCTTTTTCCATGATCCAGTGGATATTGGCAATTTGATCTCTGGTTCCTCTGCCTTTTCTAAAACCAGCTTGAACAGCAGGAAGTTTACAGTTCATGTATTGCTGAAGCCTGGCTTGGAGAAGTTTGAGCATTACTTTCCTAGCGTGTGAGATAAGTGCAATTGTGTGGTAGTTTGAGCATTCTTTGGCATTGCCTTTCTCTGGGATTGGAATGAAAACTGACCTTTTCCAATCCTGTGGCCACTGCTGAGTTTTCCAAATTTGCTGGCATATTGAGTGCAGCACTTTCATGGCATCATCTTCCAGGATTTGAAATAGCTCAACTGGAATTCCATCACCTCCACTAGCTTTGTTTGTAGTGATGCTTCCTAAGGCCCACTTGACTTCACATTCCAGGATGTCTGGCTCTAGGTGAGTGATCACACCATCGTGATTATCTAGGTCGTGAAGATCTTTTTTTGTACAGTTCTTCTGTGTATTCTTGCCACCTCTTCTTAATCTCTTCTGCTTCTATTAGGTCCATACCATTTCTGTCCTTAATTGAGCCCGTCTTTGCATGGAATGTTCCCTTGGTATCTCTAATTTTCTTGAAGAGATCTCTAGTCTTTCCGATTCTGTTCTTTTCCTCTATTTCTTGTCTCTCCTTGCTTATTCTTTGGAACTTTGCATTCAGATGCTTATATTTTTCCTTTTCTCCTTTGCTTTTTGCTTCTCTTTACCTGCTCACAGCCTGGTAATTACTTGCCTTTTGCAATCATCCTTTTGACTACAAGGAGATCAAACAAGTCAGTCCTAAAGGAAATCAGTCCTGAATATTCATTGGAAGGACTGAAGCTGAAACTCCAATACTTTGGCCCCCTGATGTGAAGAACTGACTCATTGGAAAACACCCTGATGCTGGGAAAGATTGAAGGCAGGAGGAGAAGGGGATGACAGAGGATGAGATGGTTGGATGGCATCACTGACTGATTGGACGTGAGTTTGAGCAAGCTCCGGGAGTTGGTTACGGACAAGTAAGCCTGGCGTTCTGCAGTCCATGGGGTCACAAAGAGTCAGGCATGACTGAGCGACTGAACTGAACTGACTGCGATCGTCCCTCTAGAACAATGATGTAAGGTCATCAGAGCAAAAAAGTGGCCTTCCTGCTCCTTTGCTGACTTCAGGTGCTCTGGGGGCACTGAAGAAATGCATCTAGGCTGTGCCGTCCCTCCTCTCATGGTCTTACTCCATAACTTTCCTTGGGTTTGATGATGAGTATGTCATCAAGGGGAGAATGAGTGGCTTTGTTGAAATCAAGGCTCTGCAGTAGGACAGGATTTCTTTTTTAGTGAACTCATCTTTATATTAGTGTTTTTAAGTAATTCCTCTCTGTAAGAAAGAAACAAAATTCTGACATTTTTGTATCAATAGACTCTTCAAATCTTATTTTTTACACTGACATATAGTGAGTCAAACTTTAAAAATTTATAGGAGGCCTTCCCAAGTGGCACTAGTGGTAAAGAATCCACCTCGCAGTGCAGGGAGATGCAGGAGATAAAGGTTTGATCCCTGGGTCAGGAAGATGCCCTGGCGGAGGAAATGGCAACTTGCTCTCGTATGCTTGCCTGGAAAATTCCATGGTCAGAAGAGCCTTGTGGGCTACAGTCCATGGGGTCACACACACACACACACACACACACACACACACACACACACACACAGAGGGTATATTCACTATGTAGACAGAAATTGCACCCAGAAAAATTTCTAAAATAATTAGGGATTCTCAGAGAACCCAGTTTTTACCACTGGTCACTACAAGAACAAGTGAATCAGTGAATAGTCAGTTACAGGACACAAGAGTAGCTGATGGCAGAATTTCTTAGGGTGAGCTCACTTTCTTCTCCTTTCTCAGATTCCATTGACTGAACCATGGACTAATCTCTTCATCAGCATGTGGACTGACTCCAGCCCCTGGCTGCAGGAACAGAACTTGTTCATCAGCCAGCATTCCTCCAGGCAAATTCTCCATTTAAACAAGCCCTTAAACTACTGGGTGGAAGGTCTCCGGACCTCAAACATGGTTCGATGTTCCAACTTTAAGACAGTTAGATAAGACATAGTAATGAGAAATTTTAACTGAGGAATAAAACTGTTGTGAAAATATTTTTTATTTATATTCCAAAAACCAGCATTGCCTACAGGGCTTGTCCCTGCAGCAAAACTGTCTTGGGGTCAAGTTCCAGCTGAAGCACTTTCTAGCTCTTTATGTTGCTGTTCAGTCACTAAGTTGTGTCTCTTTGTGACCCCATGGACTGCAGCACACTAGGGCTCCCTGTCCATCACCGACTCCCTGAGTTCACCCAAACTCATGTCCGTTGAGTCGGTGATGCCATCCAACCATCTCATCCTCTGCCACCCCCTTCTCCTCCTGCCTTCACTCTTTCCCAGCATCAGGGTCTTTTCCAATGAGTTGGCTCTTCGCATCAGGTGGCCAAAGTATTGGAGCTTCAGCTTCAGCATCAGTCCTTCCAAAGACTATTCAGCACTGATTTCCTTTAGGATTAACTGGTTGGATCTCCTTGCAGTTCAAGGGACTCTCAAGTCTTCCCCAACACCACAGTTCAAAATCATCCCTTCTTCAGTACTAGCTCTTTATAACCTTGGGCAATCTCTTAATCTCCATGTGCCTCCGTTTCCTGTCGTGTTAGAGGGATAGTGGTAGCATCTACCTGGTTGATCCGTGGAGGAAACTGCTGCTGCATGTGAAGTACCCAGAATCAGGTAACAGCTCTTTCCTGAGTGGGTCTACATTAATAGTCATGGTATTGTTAAATTAATAAAGAGCACTACATGGAAGCACTCAGGCATTGATTCTAAAATACTGAATTTATGTCAACACTTTGGGGTAAAATGGGAGCCAGATTGAAAAATAGCTCAATAAGCCATAGGTCTGGGCAGGATCTTTAAAGAACTCAGTGAGTAGTGGTAGTAACAGGAGGAGGAAGGAGGTTGTGGGGGCGCCGAGGAGGAGATGCTGAGGCTGAGAGGGGAGCCACACCAGCGTTCACCAGGGAGCCAGGATCTGGACTGTGCCAAAGCTCCGTGCATTACCTCATTTGGCCTTCAAACCCCTTTAGGTAGTTACTGTTATTTACATCCTTCTACTGATGGGGCAGAGGGGTGGCGGGTAAGGGGCTCGCCTGGGGACCCACACGGGGCCTCCTGCAAGCTGCAGCCAGGCTGTACGGCCAGGACCACGTGTGACCGCCTCTTCTCCTGCTCAGCCTGGAGCAGGAAGGTAACTCTCAGCCGCTCTGTTCTTCCTTCTGCCTTTCCACCTCCTCATGTGGTCAGAAAACTGCAGATCCTTTCCTTCACATTGTCTGCCTATAATTACCTAGTGGATTCTTTTCTTTAAAAAAAACAAAACAAAAAAAACAATCCGTGTACATCCTGTGTAATACTGGGGAAAAAACCAAGATTCAGTCTTCCCAGACAAGCTGGGCACTGGGGGAAAAAAGACCTGGGGCGTGTTCTGAGGGCGTCTGTGGGGACTCCTTTAACCCAGGCTCCCGAACCCTCACAGCGCAGGGAGCGGGGAGCCTTTCCAGTCCCCAGTTTGAGACTCAAGAGGGTCTCAAGAGGGTCACTTGTTCAGTCTTAAAGCTACTGCCACTCCGGGGACTCCAGCCTGGGTCTGGGTGCCCTGAGCCCTCCCATCTGCTCTCTCTTCCCCCAGCTGCTCCCTGTGCGCTCCTGGGAAGGTGTGCGGGTGTGCAGGGAGGGAGCAGGCAGGGGAGGGAGGTGGGGGGCAGAGGCCAGCTCGCCTGCAACGTGGACGGTGGGCCCCGCATTCTCAGTGCCCGAGCTAGACTGCATTCACCATTTTTCTTCCCTGGTTATTTTCCCTTCCCCTTCCTGCCCCTATGAGGAGGCAGGTACTGCAGTGACAGCCCTGGGTTTTAAATTGCCGATGAAGGAGAGGTCATTGAAGAGCTGCTAATGGCTGTGGCCGTTTCACCCTGAAGGCAATTATAAGCACTTAGCTGGGGTGTGCTTTGGAGTGCCTGCTGTTTCCTTTAAGACTGTGAACCATGCCTGGGAGGGCAGGGGGAAATAAGATGGCTTGGGAAGAATGCTTTATTCCTCGTCCCTGTTGGGGTTTTATTGAATTATCCAGATAGAACTCATTTGATGCAGCGGTCAACCTTCGTTGCCATTTCCTTCTGCGTCATCACGAGGCCCTTGCACCCGTGTGGTGATAACTCCCCAGCACATCAGCTTCCTCTCCTGCCTGGCTGGGTAGGAAGGAAATACCCCTTCTCCCAGGAGCGGGCAATTATCTGTAATGTAATTATGAGACTACTTCAAGGAAGAGACACATCTACCTGCTCTCTGCCCATGAGCCATTCGGAGGGAAAGAGCAGATGGGGTGCTTGTCGAGGGGGCATGGCTGTGCTGGTTCCCAGGACAGTCTGAGCTGGGCCAGGAGGCCGTGGCTGCCCAGGGGAGGGTCCCAGGGCGCCTGGGGCAGGAGAGGTGGCAGCCCACTGAGAGAAGTCCTATGGGAGCATCCTGGGCCCCGGGTCTGAGCTTTGCCAACCAGAGAGAAAAGTTAATTCTAAAGGAAGACAGGGAGGGAATCCGGGCGGCCCAGAAGCTTGCTTTCTGACTCCTCACATGCCAGGCATTTTTAAGAAGGAGAACTTATCTGTCTCCAGGGTAGCCTTTAACATCAGGGAAGCAAGCAGCCTTCCAGTTCTGTCCTGTCCTAAGTCCTCGTGAAGCATCTTCATCTGCTCACTGTGGCCAAAAATGCCTTTGAAAGCACTCCCTTTCCCAAGTTAGAAGGAACAAGGGGTGGAGGTACAAGCCTTTGGATCAGAAAGAGCTTTTATCAGATCCTGAAAGGGGCTTTCAGCCTCTTCCCAGCTCTGGGGAGAGTCAGCAGGTTATCCCCCCGGGCGCTGAAGCCTTTGCTTTTAATAAGTGTGAGGATGATGGTCAGCAAAGATGTTGTCTGGGCCTGGTAACTGGGAAGGAGAAGAAAGGATGAATTTGAGGGGTATTTGTGAAATGATCATATGGGTGTACAGTAAATGGAAGAGTCAAGTGGCTCTTGCGTTTCAACCTTGAGTCATTGAGTGGATAAATTGAGACGGACAACACAGGAGAGGTGAAGATGTCCTGTTCACTTACGGACTTACTGAAGTGGGGTCCCCAAGGGCTAAGTGGGGATGTCTATCAGGCAATTGGATGTTCATGTCAGAAGCTTGGGCAAGAGGTGGGGGCTGAAGATAAAGACTCTGGCAGTGTCTACATGGAAGGTGAAATTCTGAAAGCAAGGGAAAGTGTTCATGAGAAGAGCAGTAAGCTGAGAATAGGACCCTGGGGAAACCAGAGGAGAGTCTGAGGTGTGGCAGGAGAACACAAACTCTGCAGGGCACTTCACTGTTGATAAATAAGGTGTCATTCTTTAAAGGGAGTAATTCAAGTGAAGGTGGATCAGAGTATGTCATTCCTACAGGAGCTTTTTCAATTAATCTATATAAAATAAATCTACAAAAGTAAATCAGGTTCAAATGTCTTGCTATTTCTTTCTAAGGAAATTGGGTTCAATGATTATGTCCTTGTTCAAGATTTATTGAGATGTATAAGGAAATTCTATGTGGGCTCCTCAGACCTCCCCAGTTCTCAGTATTTGAACCTGCTGGAAGCATTGCTAGGAGCTTGGCCAGCCTTGCTGTCCTCAAGCCTCGGGGTAATACTTTGTGGATTTGCCAATTTCCTGCTGCTTCCCAAATAAGTACATGTAATGCCGGTCCACTCGGTAGCCCATTTTTATCTGATAAAGTAATATAATCATTTTTTAAACATGTTCGTCTATTTGGGTGCAGTAATATAATCATTTTTAACATTCAAATAGTCCAAAAGGCTATCTGGTGAAAAATAAATCCCCTCTCCCCCAGGTCCCAGATTCTTAGTCCTTATGAAAATATTGGCGTTCAGCTGCCTGTTTTTGTCAATAAAGTTTTACTGGCACACAGTCATTTACACACAGTCACGTCCAGTCAGTTTACCCACTATCTGTGGCTGCTTTCCTACTATAGTGGCAGAGTTGAGCAGCTGTGACAGAGAAAGGAAAAGCTTACTGGCGTGTGCTCTTCGTGTGTAGGCTGCTGGGTGTATGTAGTCTTTTTTGGACACACATGTGAGCTCACTCTACACTGTTTTCTGTGTGGTCCTGGGTAGAAATAGGACCAAATAGCATCAAATCTTTCTATTTCATAGTCTGTGGTGTGGACTGTCCCACAGAGGCATGTGCACATTCGTCTCAGCTCGGGTGTGATTAATCACTGTCCTGTAGGACGTCTTAGTGGTTTTCAGTTTTTAGCCTGACCTGCAGGGAACCTTCACACACACGTGAACTCTCTGGATAAGTGCATAAAACTGACAGATTCAGCCAAACTGGCCCCCTACCACATACCCTCAATGAGTCAGATTCTTTTCCTTTTAAGGGCTAAATTGCTAATCCCTGTGAGGAAAAGGGAGCTAACAAAATAAGGGAACTATGCAAGTTTACCACATTGGTGTAATTTGAATAAAATTTTACAATCTCTAATATTTACTATAGCTTCCTTTAGGGTCTGCCCAGTGCTCTTATTTCTGAAACTGACTGTGTTAGTCTACATAGGCCGCTATAATAAAATATCACAGACTGGGTGGCTTATAAACAACAGAAATATATTGCTCACAGTTCTAGTGGCTGGGATGTCTGGGATCAAGACTCCAGCAGATTCCATGCCTGATGAACGCTTGCTTCTTAGCTCACAGATAACAGTCTTCGCACGGTTTTCCTCACATGATGGAAGGGGCAAGGGAGCTAGCTGGCAGGTCTCTTTTATAAGAGCACCTATCCTATGCATTTGGACTTCACCCTCAAGACCTAAAAACTTCCCCCAAAGCCCCACCTCCTGATACAATCAACTTAAATTGGTGATTAGGTTTCAACTTTAATTTGGGGGAGGATCCAGACATTCAGTTTATAGCAGTGGAGTTGAGTGGGCTTTCCCCATTTGACTTCAGATCTAGGTCTAATCAGAATCTGAAGGTAAAAATCAAGATGGGTATTCCTTTTAGCCTCAGATGGGTCGTTTACATTTTCAGTGACCTCTTTGTTGTTGTTATTCAGTCACTCAGTTGTGTCCAACTCTTTGTGACCCTGTGAAATGTGTGCAGCACTCCAGACTTCCCTGGTCTTCACCATCTCCCAGAGTTTGCTCAAACTTATCTCCACTGAGTCGGTGATGCCAGCCAACCATCTCATCCTGTGTCACCCCCTTCTCCTCCTGCCTTCAATCTTGCCCAGCATCAGGGTCTTTTCCAATGAGTCAGCTCTTTGCATCAGGTGGCTAAAGTTTTGGAGCTTCAGCTTCAGCATCAGTCCTTCCAACGAATATTCAGGACTGATTTCCTTTAGGATGGACTGGTTGGATCTCCTTGCTGTCCAAGGGATTCTCAAGAGTCTTCTCCAGCACCACAGCTCAAAAGCATCAATTCTTTGGTGCTCAGATTTCTTTATGGTCAAACTTACATCTGTATATGACTACTAAAAAATCCAGTCTTCTAGACCTCTGTGCAAACCACAGCAATCCTGCAAATATGCTAAGCATAAAATCAGACAATTAAGATACTTAGTACCTATATTTAAGGAGTTAACATTATTTTTCATTCTAATATTTGGTAACCATATCTCTCAAAATTCGATATCTAACAAAGAATACGACAAAATACAACCATTGTACATATTTCCATTTCCTTATTTCTGGATTCTTTAAAGGGCAAGAACACTTATTTAAATCATTTCTGGGCCCAGCATTCTGCCTAGTGTGTGGTAGGCAGCTAGTGGATGTTGGTTGAACTGAGCTAATTTTCTCTTCCTATTTCAACTGAATTGTTCGTTTGTTCTCTTACAGAATGAAGACATTCAAATGTTGTTTTAAATATCACCTACAACAGAAAGTTTTCATCCTGTTTCTAACCCTATGGCTATTCTCCTTGTTGAAGCTCCTAAATGTTCAACGATTCCTCTTCCCTGAACGGGGCATCTACTTGGTTGAGTACTCTTTAAGTACCTCGCCTTTCGTAAGGAACAGATACACCCATGTCAAGAATGAAATCGGATATGAGATTAACTGTTCGGGTGTCTATGAACAGGAGCCTTTGGAAATTGGCAAGAGTCTGGAAATAAGAAGACGAACCATCATCGACTTGGATGATGACGATGTTGTGGCGATCACCAGTGATTGTGAGATTTATCAGGCTCTACGAAGCTACGATGAAAAGCTTGTTTCAGAGGAGGAGAAAAGCTTCCCCATAGCCTATTCTTTGGTTGTTCACAAAGATGCAGTTATGGTTGAAAGGCTAATCCTTGCTATATACAACCAGCACAATATTTATTGCATCCATTATGACCAAAAATCATCAGATACCTTCAAAGTTGCCATGAACAATTTAGCTAAGTGCTTCTCCAATATTTTCATTGCTTCCAAATTAGAGACTGTGCAGTACGCACACATTTCCAGACTCCAGGCTGATTTAAATTGCTTGTCAGACCTCCTCAAGTCTTCAGTTCAGTGGAAATATGTTATCAACCTGTGTGGGCAGGATTTTCCTTTGAAGTCAAACTTCGAATTAGTGTCAGAGTTGAAGAAACTCAACGGATCAAATATGTTAGAGACAGTGAAACCCCCTAGCACTAAGACGGAAAGATTCACTTTTCACCATGAACTCAAACAGGTACCTTATGAATATGTGAAACTACCGACGAGGACGAACATTTCCAAGGAGGCCCCCCCTCATAACATCGAGATATTTGTTGGCAGTGCTTATTTTGTGTTAAGTCGAGCATTCATTAAATATATTTTCAACAACTCCTTTGTTAAAGACTTTTTCGCCTGGTCTAAAGATACATACTCACCTGATGAGCACTTTTGGGCTACCTTAATTCGGGTACCCGGAATCCCTGGGGAGATTTCTAAGACAGCCCAGGATGTGTCTGACCTGCAGAGTAAGACCCGCCTGGTCAAATGGAATTATCTAGAAGGCCTTTTCTATCCCAGTTGTACTGGCTCTCACCTCCGAAGTGTGTGTATCTATGGAGCAGCGGAACTAAGGTGGCTTATGAAATACGGACATTGGTTTGCTAATAAATTTGATTCTAAGGTGGACCCCGTCTTGATTAAATGCTTGGCAGAAAAGCTTGAAGAGCAGCAGAGAAAGTGGATCACACTGTCTTCAGCAAAGTTATTTACGGTTAAACCTTCCATAACCACCTCATGATAAAATTGTAATGGAAAAAAAGGTGAAGATGGAATTGCATGCTATACCATGGCCAGTACCATTTGAAAGGGGTCTACAATTCCATGAACAAGGGAAAGTGACCTGGCCTTTGGTGACAACTAGTCTGCAATTGGCTGGGTGTTTTTATGTGTGTTTTCTCTTGTAATCTCACTGAGCTAAGTGGGAGATTTTAAACAGTAATCTGATCTGTATTGAGTTTCTGCTGTATACCAGGCACTTTTTAAAAAAACATACAGGAATTAAATCCAAGTTGTCGTGAGTACAGTTACCCCAGTCACACAGCAATCTTTATATCTTAGGTTCTCCGCATAACAACCAGGGTGCCGTGGAAGAAGTGGTGGAAGGATTACATAACCGTGTTAACCACCAGTTTCAGAGCAGGGTTTAAGCACAGTGACCACACTCCACTTGCCTGTTAATTCAGCTCCTTAGACTCTCCTCGACCATTAGAATATTAGAGAGACTGTACTACCTCAGAAGAACTCAAAGAATTGGTCAATTTCCTACTTGCCAAAGCGTAACTTACCTTGTGGAACCTTGTTTGTGGAGTGCAGGGCCCGGGACTTTGACGGCCTGCGTTTCTACTGTGTGAGTGTCAGGAAGGTGGAGGGGTGCCTGGAGGAGGGCGGGTGCTGCTGAGGGGGAATGAAGGGGTCTGTATGACTTTTCCATCACATTTCGCAACGGTGTCCTGAATGGCCTCCTGTTTTAATTCAGCTGTTTCTTTAAAACATATTTTCTGGTTAAAATTAAAAACTGCTTAACAGCTCAGTGTCACTCTCCAGAGCATCGAACCTAAGTCTTTCGGCTCATAGATTATCAGTATATGTAAGTTGTTGTTGTTGTTGTTGTTTTTACAGCGCAATAGGTATAATTTTGTTTTGTGAAACTGTCAAGCTAAGAATCACTGAATTTTCTTCAAAAGATTGTATGAAATAAGACAGCTTTCTAAATTAACTATTAGTCATTTAAAACATGTTCTTCAACAACTATCAAGTAGAGTTCAAACGTAAAATTATCAAAGCTCTAAGTTTATTGCAGTGTTCTCAGCTTTGATCCAAGAGAGAAAAAGCTAATTTTCCTAAGGACATAGCAAGGAAATTCACTAATAATATTTTGTGAAAACTACACCTTAGAAAACTACCGAAATGAGTCAAAATATACATGTATTTTCCTGTAATTACTGTGCTGGAGGTGAAATGAGACAGGAGTGAGGGTCCTCAGAACAGGTTATAATATTTTTATGTCTACTGGGAAATCATGAAACTCATGTCAGAATTTCTTGGTGATCTTATGTTTCAATGTCAGCCTCAGTAACTGCATAAAGATACGGTAATCCAGGCTAGTCTGAGACAGTTGGGAAGATTGAAGTATTTAAATGTGTTTTTAAATGTCTGTGTTCTACGTGGGAGATGCCTTTTGCTTGTTTTAAAGTTTATGATACAGTCTGCCAAGTGGCACCGCATCCGTCTCCCTTTCCTTTTCTTATGAACTCATTTATCCTCTCTTTTTTTCTGCCTCCTTCAAATTACCAGTGTGTCCGTGTGTGTGACTGTGACAAGCTTGTTGCTTTCATCTCCAGGAGCCTCAGTTTTCTTCATCTGTAAAGGGAACATGTGGGTGTGCCCTGGCTGCCTCACAGATTTCTGTATAACGGTGTCAAATGCAGTCGTGTATGAAGTGGCTTGAAGATGGGGACAAATTATTGAAATACCAGCGAGCAGTCTTACTGTGAGGGAAACGGAGATCCCAACCCCATTGTGATACTTAACCATTCACCTTTTCTGAAGAACCTTCCAAATATACAAAGAAGGCACAATCTTCAAGGCAACTTCTGTAACTGAGTCCAGTGATGAAGAAACCCCTGTCCCGACACCTGGGGTCCTTTTTAAGCCAGTAGGATTAGGAAATTGGCCCAGTGGCTTAAATCAGGAGTAGGGGTAGAAATACTTTTCCTACCACCCAGGCTTAAAAACACAAAGCCCTGCTGAAATATTTTTTATGCCTTTGGTCATCAGAATAATGTAAATGGTGAGAGATAAATACCGACCTTCTGGTCCAATGTCTCCTGGCAAGAAATGATCCTAGCCTTTGTTTAGTGGGAAATTTTCCAGATGTTAGTGACTTTAATGCCATATTCAAGTGAAGCATGGCACCGTGAAGAGGTGACAGTGCCTTGTCCCCAGGGACGCACTTCTCAGGATTCAGTTCCTGACAGTTTGCCTGTCATTTTGGGGAGCTTGTCAGATCATTCTCTCTTGCCTTGGGAATCCCACAGATTCCTGCATGCCTTCAAACCTCCTTCAAACCTGATTCTCCCCTAAAATGTTTTAGTATGGTTCTCTCTAGTCTGGAGAATGTTTGGCAATCTGTGTTTTATAATAATTCTTTGCATAGTATTTATTGACACTAGATTCTATGTTATTTGATGATGAGACCATTACCTTGGAGTTTGTAAATTAGATAATAGTGAAAGAGCCCCCCAAATATGTCTACATTATGGGAATAATCTACTGTAATTTAAAGACCAGTGTTGCTGCTATTTTAAATGTGTAGGTCATTTTAATTGAAATATATGTAATGTTTAAATTTAGGGAATTAAATTTGAAGATTTCTCTTGCCTTCCAGAATGTGAATATTATGCATAAGTGTATATATTTTTGACATATTGTGAAGAAAACAAAATGACAATCTTTTCATGAGAATGTAAAGTGAATGATGATGATGGAATAAAGTTTGATTTTTGTTAACATTTTTATCAACATGTCTCGAAATCTCCAACTTTTTTTTCCATGTTTCTTGAAAGACATGTTCCCATTATATGAGTTTTAAATAGATTGGGGTTGCATTTTTGTATTATGCTGTTACTAGATGTTAATCTCTAGTACTGTCAAATAAAATGTGCCTCTAAAACCAAGACCTTGGAATCTCTGATGTTTCCTTTTTCTGGTTGTACTGGTTCCCCACACTCTTTCAGTTGATGACACTTGCCCAGTATTCAAAGAGGACAGTTAATTTCACCTCAGGGTCAAAATTAAAAAATCAGTGTGTGTATTATATGCAGAATATATTGGTGTACAAACTTGAATTTAATTTGGCAAAGTCTCAAAGAATGTTCTAGAATTTCTCTTAATTTTCCTTCAGGTCAGTTTCTCCTCTCAGATTAACTATATAGAGAAGTATTCTTGCTTGCTTGGTTGCTTTATGGAAGTTTGTTCTTAATAGAGTAGGTTGAGCTCTTTCTCTTTCATTCCTCAGTCCCTGGAAAAGCAACACTTCCTCTCTGCACCAGGATGCCTGCCCTGGCTGTGAGCTCCGTGGGTATGAGGAGGCTGCACCAGGATCCTCAGACTCGATGGGTGGGTGATTCTGGATGAGTTTCTCTCTGTCCTGGGTAACACCATCTTTGCAGCTCTACTAAACTGAGGGGTATTTGGCATCACTGTCGCCCCCACCTCCACCCCTGCTGTGAAGATCCTCCTGGCCAGTTAGTTTTCTTCTAAAGCGGCAACAGTCATCATCCTCCCTAACTAACAAGGAGTATGCATGTCACAATCCATCTTGAGGAATAAGGCTATTTTAGGAAAACTCAATATAAAAAATGAACATCTCCTTTAACCTAAGGTTAATTCTAGGTCTTACCAAGCTGGACAACTTTGCAAATCCACAGTAATCCCATGGAAGAATTTGGACTGCTTTAGTTAGTGGCAGTGGTAGGGTGGGTATACAGCATGGCATTGACAACCCATTAGGCTTGATTTCCAGATTCTGTTCAGTTCAGTCGCTCAGTTGTGTCTGACTCTGCGACCCCATGGACTGCAGCACACCAGGCCTCCCTGTCTATCACTAGCTCCCTGAGTTTACTCAAACTCATGTCCATTGAGTCAGTGATGCCACCTAACCATCTCATCCTCTGTCACCCCCTTCTTCTCCTGCCTTCAATCTTTCCCAGCATCAGGGTCTTTCCCAAGGAGTCAGGTCTTCGCATCAGGTGGCCAAAGTATTGGAGTTTCATCTTCAGCATCAGTCCTTCCAATGAATATTCAGAACTGATTTCCTTTAGGATGGACTGGTTGAATCTCCTTGCAGTCCAAGGGACTCTCAAGAGTTCTCCAACACCACAGCTCAAAAGCATCAATTCTTTGGTGCTCAGCTTTCTTTATAGTCCAACTCTCACATCCATACATGACCACTGGAAAAACCTTCGTTGGTAAAGTAATGTTTCTGCTTTTTAATATGCTGTCTAGGTTGGTCATAACTCTTCTTCCAAGGAGCAAGTGCCTTTTAATTTCATGGCTGCAGTCATCATCTGCAGTGATTCTGGAGCCCCCCAAAATGAAGTCTCTCACCATTTTCACTCTTTCCCCATTATTTGCCATGAAGTGATGGGACCGCATGCCATGATCTTAGTTTTCTGAATGTTGAGCTTTAAGTCAACTTTTTCACTCTCCTCTTTCACTTTCAAGAGGCTCTTTAGTTCTTCTTTACTTCCTGCCATAAGGGTGATGTCATCTGCATATCTGAGCTTATTGATATTTCTCCCAGGAATCTCGATTCCTGCTTGTGCTTCATCCAGCCTGGCATTTTGCATGATGAACTCTGCATATAAGTTAAATAAGCAGGGTGACAAGATACAACCTTGACGTACTCCTTTCCCGATTTGGAACCAGTCTGTTGTTCTATGTCTGGTTCTAACTGTTGCTTCTTGACCTACATACAGATTTCTCAGGAGGCAGGTCACATGGTCTGGTATTCCTATCTTTAAGAATTTTCCAGTTTGTTGTGATCCATACAGTCAAAGGCTTTGGCGTAGTCAATAAAGCAGAAGTAGATGTTTTCTGGAACTCTCTTGCTTTTTCAGTGATCCAATGGATGTTGGCAATTTGATCTCTGCCTTTTCTGGTTCCTCTGCCTTTTCTAAATCCACCTTGAACATCTGGAAGTTCATGGTCCACGTACTGCTGAAGCCTAGCTTGGAGAATTTTGAGCATTACATTGCTAGGGTGAGATGAGTGCAATTGTGTGGTATTTTGAGCATTCTTTGGCATTGCCTTTCTTTGGGATTGGAATGAAAACACCTTTTCCAGTCCTGTGGCCACTGCTGAGTTTTCCAAATTTGCTGGCATATTGGGTGCAGCACTTTCACAGCATCATCTTTTAGGATTTGAAATAACTCAACTGGAATTCCATCACCTCTACGAGCTGTGTTCACAGTGATGCTTCCTAAGGCCCACTTGACTTTGCATTCCAGGATATCTGGCTCTAGGTGAGTGATCAGAGCATAGTGATTATCTGGGTCATGAAGATCTTTTTTGTACAGTTCTGTGTACTCTTGCCATCTCTTCTTAATATCTTTTTCTTCTGTTAAGTCCATATCATTTCTGTCCTTTATCATGCCCATCTTTGCATGAAAAGTTCCCTTAGTATCTCTAATTTTCTTGAAGAGATCTCTAATCTTTCCCATACTATTGTTTTCCTCTATTTCTTTGCACTGATCACTGAGGAAGGCTTTCTTACCTCTCCTTGCTATTCTTTGGAACTCTGCATTCAAATAGGTATATCTTTACTTTTCTCCGTTGTCTTTCACTTCTCTTCTTAGGTATTTAAAAAGAAGCTATTTGATTCCCAGATTAGCAATTTCATATTTTAAAAATCCCATTTGGTGCCTACAAATCTATATCTAAACTAGGACAACTGGCTTCTAGTTTCATGAAACTGATTATGAGGAAAGCTTAGCAAGAGAAAGTAGATGACTGCAAATTTATTCCTACTACTCGGAAAAAATTCCTATGATGATGCATAGTAAACAGCTTGAGCTTTGTCTCACAGACAGATGATCAGTGTGTCAGCCCACGAGGATGCATACAAGCCCCAGAAAGACTATTCACCTGCCCTCGAGTATGGCGTTCACGTAGGGTCCTTCCTGGGAGCAGCTTGGACCAAGTCATGCAGAGGACAAATAGCCAGGAAAGAATCTGAGAAAAAAAAGCATGCTCAATGACGTGGGTAAATTTATTTCACCTTTTTTGTTGTTAATGTTGCTGTTTTCTATAGAGCAGTAAAGGAAAGTTAAACAGAAATCATTTGTATTCATAATTCTAACATCCTGACAAAACCATTATAGTAATCTTGGATGCCCTTCTAATCTTATCCATTTCCATATACATCCTCTGTCTCTTCCCACTGCCGATATACTTTCAGTCACTTCCCATGTTGCTTGCTGCTTCATCTTTATGGCTACCTAATGGTCAGACGATAATTCCCTCAATCCTTCCTTGATTGTAGGACATTTGGATGGTAAACTGCTTTTTCCCTTCTGTCATAAATAACAGTGTTATCAACAGTTTTATACATAAATCTTCTCCTTTCCTTGAGTCACTTCCTTATTTCTGAGAGAGAAGTGACAATCCTGAAGATAATGGATTTTAAAAAATTCATTGTTTTTCATGTATGTTGCAAAACGCCCTCTCAAGAAATTGTATAGGACATCCAGTTGGTATATATCAACGACAGCCTCAACCTATTTGAAATAAATTTTATTTATTTATTCCAGTAAAAGCGTAGTCTGATTCTCAAGGGTAAGCAAAGACTTTGGCCTAAAGCAAGGACGCAACCAGTCTTCTAACAAATCAAAGACGGCATTTGCTGTGTGGTTAGTGAAAGCCCTTTCAGAATAGTATTATTCTCAAGGTTTGCATTTTGATGACTGACTCCATTCCAGCAAGGATCTAAAGGCTGCTGGTTCCTTCTCGTATCCATTCTCCCTGGCGTCTGTGACTTAATTCTGGGCAACTATTAATTCCCAGCCTTTTGTTAACCAAAATTTCAGAAACAGAGACCTGACTGAGGTAAGGAGACATTTTGGGGGGAGTTGTTAGGACTGCAGCCAGGGAGACACAGATTCAAGAACCAAGTGCTTATGTTGCCCTGGACTGCAAATGGGCGAGGATTTCAAGGCAAAACCCTACAAGGTTAAATAAATTGTCATGAATTAGGATTGAAGCTGGCAAGAAGGTGAGTGTTTGTTAAGCAAGGATTAGTTAGGGTCTGAAATGATTACGTAGTTGCAAAGAGGGAGGGAACTTTGTAACTACAAGTTTGCAGCTCGCAGCTGCTGGCAGATACTATTTTAAAAATGGTTGGCTGTGTGCTGAGTTTGATATAATTCAGAGATGATTCAAATTCTCAGTGGTTTAGGAAAGTGTCTGAAATTATATCCACAGTGGCCACCCAGCTCCACTTTGGATGCCTGAACCATAGTTACTCTTTTTTTTTTGGTTTTTCAGTTCAGTTCAGTTCCGTTCAGTCGCTCGGTGGTGTCCGACTCTTTGCGACCCCATGAATCGCAGCACGCCAGGCCTCCCTGTCCATCACCAACTCCCGGAGTTCACTCAAACTCACGTCCATTGAGTCAGTGATGCCATCCAGCCATCTCATCCTCTGTCGTCCCCTTCTCCTCCTGCCCCCAATCCCTCCCAGCATCAGACTCTTTTCCAATGAGTCAACTCTTCTCATGAGGTGGCCAAAGTACTGGAGTTTCAGCTTTAGCATCATTCCCTCCAAAGAACACCCAGGACTGATCTCCTTCAGAACGGACTGGTTGGATCTCCTTGCAGTCCAAGGGACTCTCAAGAGTCTTCTCCAACACCACAGCTCAAAAGCATAAATTCTTCGGCACTCGGCTTTCTTTACAGTCCAACTCTCACATCCATGCATGACTACTGGAAAAACCATAGCGTTGACTAGACGGACCTTTGTTGGCAAAGTAATGTCTCTGCTTTTAAATATGCTATCTAGGTTGGTCATAACTTTCCTTCCAGGAGTAAATATCTTTTAATTTCATGGCAGCAAATGATCTTAAATATCAATAACCTCAGATATGCAGATGACACCACCCTTATGGCAGAAAGTGAAGAGGAACTAAAAAGCCTCTTGATGAAAGTGAAAGAGGAGAGTGAAAAAGTTGGCTTAAAACTCAACATTCAGAAAACTAAGATCATAGCATCCGGTCCCATCACTTCATGGCAAATAGATGGGGAAACAGTGGAAACAGTGGCTGACTTTATTTTTCTGGGCTCCAAGATTGCTGCAGATGGTGATTGCAGCCACGAAATTAAAAGATGCTTCCTCCTTAGAAGGAAAGTTATGACCAGCCTAGACAGCATATTAAAAAGGAGGGACATTACTCTGCCAACCAAGGTCCGTCTAGTCAAGGCTATGGTTTTTCCAGTGGTCATGTATGGATGTGAGAGTTGGACTATAAAGAAAGCTGAGCACCGAAGAATTGATACTTTTGAACTGTGGTGTTGGAGAAGACTCTTTGAGAGTCCCTTGGACTGCCAGGAGATCCAACCAGTCCATCCTAAAGGAGATCAGTCCTGGTTGTTCATTGGAAGGACTGATGTTTAAGCTGAAACCCCAATACTTTGGCCACCTGATGTGAAGAGCTGACTCATTTGAAAAGACCCTGATGCTGGGAGAGATTGGGGGCAGGAAGAGAAGGGGACGACAGAGGATGAGATGGTTGGATGGCATCACCATCTTGACTGATATGGGTTTGGGTAGACTCCGGGAGTTGGTGATGGACAGGGAGGCCTGGCGTGCTGCGGTTCATGAGGTCGCAAAGAGTTGGACATGACTGAGCGACTGAACTGAACTGAAATATACAGTCACTTTTGATCAATGGTGGCAAAGGAGAAAAAGCAGAGGTCATCGCATGGGGCAGCTGAGAATGCAGTTGAAAGGTCGCTGACTTAGCTTGCTTTCTTCCCACCTCCCTTACTTTTTCTTACTGTCTGGAATGTGTTTGTAACAGCTGGAATTTTAGCAGCCATTTTAAAACCATGAGTATATAAGTTATGATCAAAGACAATGAAAATATAACACTTGAATCAGCCAATACTACCTACCTTCAGTATTTTTTTATGGGAGGAAAAAAAGTGTATTTAAACTACTGTTATTTTAGTTCTCTATTACTAACAGCAGAACAACAGGAGCCCTAACTTATACAAGGTTTTTCTAAGACAATGCTTTTCAAACTTTGCCCTAGAAGGCTTGTTAAAACAAAGATCTCTCCTTCTTCCCTGAACTTTTCATTAAATCTGGTGGATGTGGGGAGAGAATTTGCACCTCTAAGAAATTCCCAGATGAGGCTGTTCCGGACCATACTTTGAGAACTGCTATTAGGGTATCTTTCCCCCAAATTACTTACTTCTTCAGTATTGTAAACATTAGGCCAAATGCATTTAGAAAACACCAGTAAACATACATGGCAATAAAAATACATACCTTCAGATCCTAAAACACTGTGGTCAAAAGTCCAGAAATGTTTTATATGCTTTGCTTTATGTGCTTTCTTTACACCATTGAAGAAATAGCTATCTGATTTTTTCTGAATAATGACTACAGTTGATATACATTTCCATATCTACATGTCCTCCTAAAGTTATTTTCAACCACATTGCTACCTTATTTGGAACTATTTTATAAATTGTATAAAAATAAATGAATTTAACCTGAAGTTGTGGTGGTAAAGTCTCAAGCTGAGACTGATGTGTTAATCCTGTTAAACAAAGGTTTTTGCTGGTGAGGCAGACTCTACCCAGAAGGAATTTTTCACAAACGTTTTAATGTGATAGTCCTGAAAAATTATTGAAAGAGTGAAACAGCCCTATCATTCTAACTCTTCACTAGTTCCAGCCATTACAGGAATGCCAATGCAAAATAGAGTTACATGCCATCTCATAAATGCTTTCAAGTTTTTACTTCAACCCTGAGTGGATACTGGAAAATAAAAAAGGCGGGGGTGGGGGGTGGGGGTGGGGGACCAAGAAAACTCAGCAAAATGCGTGTGCCTAATAATAGGAAATTGCTTCCTATTTTTAGAGTCTTTTTCACTACTTTGTTTCAAATTCCAACAAGGAATGGATAAGTTTCACCATTACTTAATTTAGTCTTGCTGCTGCTGCTAAGTCGCTTCAGTGGTGTCTGATTCTGTGCGACTCCATAGATGGCAGCCCACCAGGCTCCTCCATCCGTGGGATTTTCCAGGCAAGAGTACTGGAGTGGGTTGCCATTGCCTTCTCCGAATTTAGTCTTAATGGCTACTAATTATTTTTTTATTTCAAGATTATTATTAATCCAGTTTTACAGGTAGTTTTTCTCACGGTTGTTGAGAAGACCATTGTGCAGGAAAAAGGGACACCAACGTGGGAAGAGGTGAAAGGGATCCCAAGGGTGATGCTGAATGGACACCCCAGGATGAGAAATACATAATAAATCTGAGTGTGTTTGTGGTGGTTTAGTTGATAAGTTGTGTCCGACTGTTGCGACCCCATGGACTGTAGCCTGCCAGGCTCCGTTCTCCATGGGATTCTCCAAGCAATACTACTGGAGTGGTTTGCCATTTCCTTCTCCAGGGGATCTTCCCATCCCAGGGATCAAACCTGAGTCTCCTGCATTGCAGGCAGATTCGTTACCGACTGAGCTATGAGGGGAGCATTTATTTAGAGGCAAATTAGATCATCCGAGAATTGAGGACTGAATGAAGTTCTACGAGAAAAAATTACCATTATTTAAGAAAAACAAAATAGTACAGTTATGGCTTAACTAGATACTGTTTTCATAGGCATAATCATATAATGTTAATCATGTAATATTTAAATGTTGATCTAATCAACAGGATACTGATATAATTTATTCAGAACTTGGGGAGATTACAAGGATTGAACGCGTGGGGTGGGGAGTGTAGGTGTATGTGAGAGATCTCAAAATCATCTCTCAGGGTGGTAATCAATGATAATGCCTAAGACTGAAACGTCAAGTGTAGGAGTATAAGGTTGTTATTCAGATATGTGAAAGTAAAGCCAAACAACCAGTTGAGAGAGCTGAAACTAGTTTCCTCTGAAGAAGGGAAATGGAGGCAGAGATGGAAACTGATTTTTTTTTTTTCAACAAGGCTTGCAAGCAGCTCCATAAATCTTAAAATAAAAACTGGGGGTGGGGGGAACAGACACTGGAAAGGGAAAAGACATGATCTGTGATCAAAGGCTGATTGTAATCTAACAGCTAGTGCAAATAACAAGAAACCTTCTAAGTGCAGCTGTTGCTTCTGTCGGCTCAGCCCTTCTCCCTCCCCTCAACCCTCCCAAGTCTTCGGAAAACTACCGACTTCGCTACAGAGGTGGTCAGGTGACCCAGGGTAGTAGGCCAATTATAGATCCTCACAGCCACAGTGATTGGCCTAAGAAGTGGGCACATGACTTAAACTAAGCCAATCAGCTCTCCTGGGGCTTTTCAAATTCCTGCCCATGGGTGAGAATCTCTTGTTCTTCTCTGATCACAAAACCAAGGATATACTTGTAAGGGCAGCCCTCTACCTCACTATCTGGACAAGTTCTTTCCAGCCAACAAAAATTAATGTGCCAAAGCAAACAGAGAAGAAATAGAGAAAGACGAAGAGGGTCCTCAAAGTATTCAAGGGAGTAAATCCAATCTTCCTCCAGACCAGCTCTACGTTGCCCACTCGTCAGTTAAATCCCTCCTTTTGTTTAAGCAAGATTGAATTGGGTTTCTTTCCATTGTAGTCATAGATACACAGTCAAAAAGCATCAAACAAAACTTTAATATTACAGAAAGTTGCAAACAAACACAAAAGTAGAAAGAGGAGCATAATTTCCACTTTCCATCACCCAGCTTCACAACTGTTAATATTTTTACTATCTTGTTTCATCTATCTCTCTACCCTTTCTGTTCCTTAGAAATATGTTAAAAGAAAATCCCAGACGTTCGACTCAGCCCCTACAATCTACCTGTGCTTTATGCACTGGTCCTGGTGAAAAGTAAGGTGCCAGACAAAGGCCAGTTTTGTTCATATTTAAACTATATGGTCATATATTGGCAATATTATATGGCTTGATCTAATACCTCAATATGAATCAAAAGTGAAGGTGTTAGTTGCTCAGTCCTGTCCAACTCTTTGGGACCCCATGGACTGTAACCCGCCAGGCTCCTCTGTCCATGGGATTTCCCAGGCAAGGATACTGGAGCGTGTAGCCATTCCCTTCTCCAGGGGATCTTCCCAACCCAGGGACTGAACCCTGGTCTCCTGCATTGTAGGTGGATTCTTTACAATCTGAGCCAGCAGGGAAGCCCTATATGAATCTAATCCCACCTCTAAGGACTTTTTTTTTTTTTGATATATGCTATTATCACACCTAACACAATTAAGATTAATTCCTTAATATCTAACATCAAGTCCATTTTCAAATATTCCCACTTGTATCAAATATGTCTCTTTATCCACTATTTGTTCAAACAGAATCTGAATAAGGTCTCCACAGTGATTTGGTTAAAATATCATTTTAAGTGTTCTCACTCCCATTTAGCACTCTTGAAGGAACCTAGAAAGGTGATGTGAGATGGTGGGCAATCCTCAGCTGGAAGTCAGAAGAATCAGGTGCCAAGCTCCTTGTTCATATTATTTACTATACCCACATGCTACAGTGAGTAATATGCCATATATGTGTGTGTGCACGTGGATATGCACCTCTGCCAGGCAGGGCGCTCTTTGCTTCACATCCATTCTGCGTTTACCCTCATGAAGGGGTTATCGGTATTGTCCATGTTTTGTGAACAAGGAAGCGTCCCCAAGGAGGTCGGCTGACTCGCCCAACATCATCAGGTAGAAAGTAGCAGAGTTGAGGGTAGAATCAGGCCATGTGGCTCCAAAGTCCAACCTCTTAGCCCTTCCCCATCTGTGCCTAGTATTCCCCAGTCCCGCTGAGCAATAAAGTGCCAAACCCACGCCTGTTGTTATTTTATTTCACAAAGTGCTGAGGTCTTGTAGGGAAGAAGGACATGAGAGCTTATGGTAGCAGGCAGGGTTGAAGGACTGCATCCGTGTGTGGCTCAGGGGAGTCAGGATTTCGGATGGTCTGTTGCACTTCTTTTCTTTAGTCACCCACCCCCAGGCATTCCTGTTTGAGTCCACCAGCCTCACTGCTGTGCTCCTCACCACTCCCACCCCCACCAAAATGGACGACCTCCAGTCTTCCTTCCCTCACCTCCTTACCCCACTGGTCATTCCTCTTTCACTCTTGATTTATTTTCTTTTTTGCTCAGTCTCTTTAGCCTCCTTCCAACCCCAGCCTCCAAGCTAACCCCAGCTCTTCAACTATAACATATTCAATAGCAGTGATTTGCCTGGTGGGCCCAGAAGTTGGTGAACGCAGTATTGGTGTTTCCGATTAAAGGGCCCAAGCACCTCCCTCAGCTGGAAGATCTAATTCTGTCCATTTCAGATATGTCTTTGGGGAATTACAGCAGGCACACCATTTATCCCAGCTGCTTTGGACTTCTCCAGTGCTCTGATGCGGTCAGTAGGATGCCCAGTTCACATGGCACTTCCCAGGGAGCTGGCTGCTTCATGGGACAACTGGAAGTGGAGGTAGAGGAGGATTACCACATCGTTTCTTCTCAAACTTTGACATGCATGCAAATCCCACCAGGATCTTGTTAAAATGCAAATTCTGATTCAGTAGCTTTAGGGCGGGGCTTCCCAGCTGGCTCCGTGGTAAAAATTCCACCTGGAGCACATAGCCTAGGGGGAAATACATATGTGCATACAGCTGAAACTGTACCACCCGGAGTGGGACTCGAACCCACTGTCTGAATTGAGATGACACATCTGGTCTCGGGACTTAATGAAGTTCAAGTTCTTTATGTCTCATCGTAGAAAGAGTTCGGTGAGAAGCAAAGTAATAAGTAAGAAGTGGATTTATTTAGAGAGGTACACATTCTATAGATAGAACGCAGTCCATCTCAATAGGCAAGAAGGGCCTTGAGAGACACACAGTCTATGGACAGAGTCTGGGTCAGCTCAGAAGGCACAGGCCCTTAAATATAGGGTGGTTAGTTTTTATGGGCTGGGTAATTTCAAAGTCTAATGAGGAAATTTCCAGAACTGAGCCACTGCCCGATTTGGGGCTTTTAATGCTCACAGCCTCAGAATTGTCATGACTGTATTGGTGTGTCATTTAGCATGCTAATGCATTAAATGAATGTACAATGAGGCTTAAGGTCTACTGGAAGTCAGATCTTCCACCATCTTGGGCCTAGTCAGTTCTAACCAGCCTTTGTCACTCTTTTAAACATTGTGTCCTGCCCAGTTCCCTCCTGTTTCACAACGATGCCAGGGACCGATAGTTGCTGCCCGTTCACATCTTATCTCTGCTTCTTGCATAGTAACAGAACTGTCCTTTAGCTGAGCTCATGCTCCCCAGAAGAAAGATTATATTTCCTAGCCTCCTTTGCAAAGTGAGTGTGGTCATGTATTTCCCAGCCCTCCTCACAAGGCAGGTGTGGTCATATGACAGAGTATTGGCCAATGGGATGTACATCAAGCAGGTGTCCAAGCCCTCAGCCCCATAACTGTGAATGACCTCATTGGGAAAAGGGTTTTTGCAAACATAATGAAGTTACAGATTTGGCAGTGAGTTTTCCCTGGATATGAGGGGCAACAGCTCTCCATCTTCCCTTTTCTGTTGTATGTGGCTAGGAAGCATATGAATTAATCTGCCAGGAAAGGCTTTCTCTCAGGGAGTCGGTTGCACCACACCTTTCTTTTTTTTTCTTATCCTTTTTTGATCCTTAATGTTCCGTTATGACCACTGGTGCTGCTATATCTCTCCAGGCTCCTCTGTCCATGGGATTCTCCAGGCAAGAATACTGGAGTGGGTTGCCATTTCCTCCTCCAGAGGATCTTCCCAACCCAGGGATCGAACCTGCATCTCTTGCATCTCCTGCCTTGGCAGGCAGATTCTTCAACACTGTGCCACCTGGCCACACTGGTAGGTATGTCATTTAATATGCTAATGTAGTAAAATCAAGGTATAATGAGACTCAGGTCTGTGGGAGGTCAGATTCATTGCCATCTTGGTCCCAGCCGGTTCCATTTGGTTTTTTGTCTGTAGCTTCTTTTCTTATCTGTGGACACTTTAACTTAAAGATTTAGGTGAACCCCTGCCAAAGGTGGGGGTTGGAGAGCTGAGAGCAAAGACCTGGAGCAGCCCTGGTAACAACAGCAGCCGGCATTTGCATAAACTAAGAAACAGACTTCTAATTTCCTGAAGCCTTTGTGATAGTTTGGGTTTCTGTCTCCTAGCAGAACATTTTACTAACAAATGTATCAACTAACCACAAATCTGCTTCTTTTTGGACCGCTCATAAGTAGTCACAATGCAAAATAAGGTATAGGCAAGTTCCGTTTCACTTCGAATGAAATATAAACTCCTTTAGAGGGGTCAGAAAGGCCCTGTGTGATCTGACCCCTATCAGCTTGTCTGGTCTCATCTAATACCACTGTCCTCTGGCAGGACACATGGAATATTGCAGGCTTATGCTGTTTGTAACACAAATACCTTGTGAGGACGTACATGAGCGACGTGTCCAGTGGGCACACGGCAGCAGGCCCTACCCTTACAGCCAGCTTTTTATCTATTTGGCTTATAAGCTCATTTATTTTCCAACTCAGAGCCTTGCTCCATGCTGTCCCTTCAGTCTAAGGCAGGGCTGCCCAATAGGACTCCTCCAGGGATGGAGATATTCTTAATCTGTGTTGTCCAACATGGTAGACACTAGCTGTATGTAACCATTGAATATTTGAAATGTGGCTGGTATGGCTGAGAAACCAAGATTAGATTAATTTATATTTAGATTAAATTGGATTGATTGATATTTAGACAATCACACGTGATTATCTGCAGCTGCCAGGATGGACAGTACAGATCCCACCTACTCTGGGGCACACAGCTTCTTACACCTTCAGGTGGTTTTAGAAAGTAGTCACAAATTCTCTGACGTGCCTCTAATTGAGTGATGGGTGTATATCCCCTCTCTTTGAATCTAGCTGGGCTTGTGCCTAGTGACAGAAGTGATTAGGGGTGGGCAGCACACCCACAGCCAAAGTGGCTCAGATGGTAAAGAATCTTCCTGCAGTGCAGGAGACCCAAGAGATGTGGGTTCGATCCCTGGGTCAGGAAGATCCCCTGGATAAAGAAATGGCTACCCACTCCAATATTTTTGCCCGGAAAATACTATGGACAGAGGAGCCTGTCAGGCTACAGTCCAGGGGGTTGCATAGAGTTGGACATAACTGAGCCACTAACACTACAACCAACGTGGGTCCTGGTTTCCTGGCCAGGGATCAAACTCACACCCCCTGCGTCCAGAGCTCGGAGTCTTAGCCATCGTGCTACCCGAAGTGCCAGAAGTGATTCCAACAGGACTTTCAAGGCTGGGAAAGAAGAAACCTTGCAGTTTCTGCCCTGGTCTCTTCAAGGTCGTAGGCCTGGGACGCTTGCTCTCAGGAAGCTCCATCACAGAAAGTAGTCACCACCCCTATGAGGAGCCACAGCCGTGCGAAGAGGCCACGTGCAGCTGCTCCATCCTTCGGGGCATCCCGCCCAGGCACCTATGTTAGTTTCCTGTGGCCGCCATGATGAATTACCGCCCACTTGGAGGCTTAAAACAACAGAAATCCATTTCCTTCCAGTTCTGAATCCTGCCAGAAGTCGGAAATCAAGATGTCAGCGGGTGTCGTGGTGTTAACAAGTGCTGCTGCCTTCTGCATCTTTCAGCGGGCATCTATTCCATTCCTCTGTCCTGGTTACTAACGGTATCTGGCCATCCCTGACGTTCCCTGACTTGTTGACACATCACTCCAATCTCTGCTCCACCTTCATATTCCTTTCCCCTGTGCTTCTCCTCTCAATTCTCTCCCTTCTCATATAAGGACACCAGTTATTGGCTTCAGGGCTCACCCTAAACCCAGGATGAGAACATCTCAAGAGCCTTAACTGTGATTGTGTCTACAAAGACCCTTTTCCCAAATAAGGTCAAAGTTCACAGGTAAGGGGGCCTAGGACTTGGCCCACCTCTTTGGAGCCACTGTTCAGCCCCAGCCACATGTGTGAGGTGGCCTGGAGATGGTTCCTGCCCGCCAGGTGTTCGAGCTACTCCCAGACACTCACATTTCCCTGGCTCAGATCCCAAACATCATGGGGAAGAAATAAGTCGTAATCACCATGTCTTGTTTGAAATCCTGACCTACAGAACTTTTGAATATAATAACATGGTAATCTATGTCATATAGTTTGGGATGGGTTATCAGAGAGTATCTCATGGACGGAAGAGTGTAGTATGCTACAGTCCATGGGGTCGCAAAGAGTCGGACATGACTGAGGGACTTCACTTCACTTCATCAAGGAGTAATAGATAACTAGAAATTCCTATTCACCTTTTTAAAGCCCCAGATCAAATAACATTTCTTCAAAGAGTCCTCCTTAGACACCACCTCCAAGTCTAAGTTACATTCCCCTCTTTTCCTTTCTGGCACATATCACAGAATATAGTTGCATATGTAGTTAGGCATTTTTCGTTTTTAAATGTCTCGCCCACTAGACCTAAGTTGCACGTTTGTTTCATTCAACACTACGTCCTCTGTGTGTACCAGGCACACAGTAAGTGCCCCATCAATGTTTGCCAAATGAATGAAATTCGGAGCTTTCTGTGACTGAACCTACAACTGATGTTTCTCTGTCATATGAACTCAGGCAGCTCTACAAAGACATTGTTTATTTGGCCTTTTTGCTTTCAGCAGATTGAGTAAGCCAGAATGCAGCATATGGGAAGCAAAATGTTCATTTCCAAGGTTTAGACAATGACAAGGTTCTTGCCCTTTCGGTTCTTTGCATTTGAATAATTGCTGTGGTTTTTAATTGCGATGAAAACAAATGAACAAAATGAACAAAAGCCAGAGCTGGTCAGACAGCCAGGCTGTGAGAGACATTTTTAATTTTTTAAAAAGCATCTTTAAGTTCACAAAATGAACCTTTAAATTGTCCTAATATGAGTGTGAATCTCATGATACATTCTTCCATGAAATGAAAGCTTAATGACAAAGAACAGGCTCTTGCTGGCATCTTTGTCATCATCGGTCCTGTTCTAGAAAGTCCCTGGCTACAAGATCTGCTGTTACTTGTCTTGGAAGAGAAACAAAATAGGACTTGGAACAGGGAAAAAAATATGACAAACAAAACATGCTAAATGATACCAAGAATGGTCAGATAAAACTTGTAACCAGCTGTACGAATGTGCATAGAGATAGAGTCTAAAATCAGACCGGAGGCAGTAGGAATCTTCAGAACTGAGTACAAGCAGTCAGTGCTCATCTTTGTTCCTGTCACACAGGTCCTGGTGACTGGAAGGATTCCAGCTTTCCCACTGTAGGAATTTAAACATGATTTGGGAGAATGGCATTGAAACATGTATAATATCATGTAAGAATCGAATCGCCAATCTATGTCCGATGCAGGATATGGCACGCTTGGGGCTGGTACGCGGGGATGACCCAGAGAGATGTTGTGGGGAGGGGGGTGGGAGGAGGGTTCATGTTTGGGAACACATGTACACCCGTGGTGGATTCATGTCAATTTATGGCAAAACCAATACAGAATTGTAAAGTAAAATAAAAAATAAATTAAAAAAAAATAAACATGATCTTATTATGCTATCATGACCCTACGTGATTGTGTTCTGAGTTTCCTTAGATTCTTTCTGAAAATTTTTGTACTTATTTTGTTTCTGGCTGCTCTGGGTCTTTGTCACTATGGACGGGCTTTCTCCAGTTGTGGTGAGCGGGCTTCTCGCTGTGGGGCGTCTCGTGTTGTGGAGCACGGGTGCTAGGGCATGCGGGCTTCAGCAGCTGTGGCTCACAGGCCTAGTTGCTCCACGGCTTGTGGGTCTTCCTGGACCAGGGATCAAATCCGTGTCCCTTGCATCTGCAGGTGGATTCTTAACCACTGGACCACCAGGGAAGCCCTTCTGAGGTTCTCCGTCTGTTTGGCATCCACTCATCACAGCACCAAACTAAAGCTCAAAGTTGTTTACACTTTGCTGTGATCCAGAGCCCACACTGAACCACTTCCTCGTCTAATCCTCACACACCGAGCCAGTATTTCCACAGCCCTAAATCACCCCAGGGCCAGTGACCAAACAGGTAGGGACCACCTCTATAGCCAAAGCCCAGCTACATTATTCAAACTAGCCTCTCCTCTGCTGTTTCTTCTGCCGGGTCCTGCCCTTTCTGTGGAAGCCCCATCCAAGGCTCTGGCGGTGAGGCTCTCCCCTCACTCCCCTCTGCCCCCACCTCATTCTTCCCTGAGTGGCCCTGCGAGGTGAGGCATGCCCCATCCCCCAGCAACGTCAGGCAATGAAGTCTTCTGTCAATGGCATCACTCTTTCCGCGTCATCGCTTGGTCACCTTCATGAACTGAAATCCCATGAGTACAGCTGAGACTGATCCGCCCTTGGGGATTTGGCAGTCGCTGTTTCCTCTGCCAGGAGCCCTCAACCCCTTGCATCCACATGGCTCCTCTGTCATTGCAGTGAAGTCTCTGCTCTGACATCACCATATCCAAGCAAGGCCTCCCTGAGCACCCATCTAACTAGCCTGCCGACCCCTCCCAACTCTAGATGCCTGTCCTTTTGTTGAGCTTTGTTTCTCTTAATAGCTCTCATCACCATCTGACTCAGATGTGTTTATTCTCTATGTTCCCTCACTCTGCACTGCCTAGAACCACACTCCCATACAGAAAGGCACAGATTGTTGTTAACAGCAACGTTTCCACCACTTAGAACAATGCCTGGCACACCGTGGGTATAAAATATTTCCTAAAGGATGAACTTTTTATTTTTTCCAGAGCACCTGGCCTGTTAATGAGTACATGAATGGCCAAAATCCCCTTCAAATTTATAACTCTCGTTGGACCTGGTGATCCGCTGAGAAGCCAGATCTCTGGATCAATAAGACATGAATTTCTAAAAGGGAGTATAAGTGGTTCAGAATCATATCAATGGGTAATCCAAGGATAAAATCCCAGACAAGCAGATTTGTGGAATCAAACCTGGGTATTAGGACAAGTAAGCAGTTACTTTGCTGGAATTATCCAGCCCTCTGCCTTTTCTCTGAAAATGTGCCTGGCCTTGGGTTTTGGGCTCTGTGACTCTGAGGAGGTGAGCGAAATACTTTCCTTTATCATATAGGAATAGCATCATGCCCTCATAGGAGGCCAAAGCAGGGTCTAGGAAGCATCTTAGCAAAGGTTGACCCGACACCCCTTAGTGTGTGCTGGGTGCTTTCCTTACAGATGGAGCCTAGATCACTGCAAAAGCAGCTCACCAGCTGTGCAACCCAGCACAACCCTAGTTCACACCTGATATAGGCAGCCTTTTCTCCCAATGAGCGCAAACTCTGCAAACACATCTCAGAGGGCACTTTTAATGATATATCTCAAAAAGATCTTTATGCCATATCACAGGGGGCTTCTCAGATGGTGCAGGAAGATCCCCTGGAGTAGGAAATGGCAACCCACTCCAGGATTCTTGCCAGAATTATTCTACGGACAGAGGGGCTTGGTGGGCTACAGTCCATGAGATCACAGAGACACTAGTCAGTGACTGGGCATGCACGCCATATCACAGGTTGCTTATAATGCTGTATCTCAGAAAGATGTTTATGCCATGTAGATTAAGAAAAAAGTCTAGCAACAATGGTGATGAAAACCACAGAGGCTTAAAAGGGAGGGAAGGGAGAAGAAAGGAAGGAGGAGGAGAAGAGGAACGTGGAAGAAGGAGGGGAGGGAGTGAGGGCAAGAGGAAGCAAGGAACTTCCCCTCTGAAAGACAGAACCCACGTTCCTCTGTCCCATCGCCTCTGTGGAAAAAATCTCCCAAGTAATTTTGAGGCAGGCTGATCCACCATGGACCTTATGATGATCTAACCCAGATGCTGTCGTTTAGAACTAAACTTAAGTCACCGTTTCCCTGTTTCTGCTGTTTCGTCGCGAAGCTGTGGCCGACTCTTTGGTGCCCCGTGGACAGTAGCCAGCCTGACTCCTCTGTCCCTTGGGATTCCTCAGGCAAGGATACTGGATTGGGTTGCCATTTCCTTCTCCAGAGTTTAAAGATACTCTGAGATTATTGGAATGAAGACAGTTAGAGAAAGGAGAAGTCAGAGAATAGGAATCTATGAGTCTGTCAGCCTGTCAGGGGACAGAGCTCTGGCAGGCAGGCCAGCTGGCATCTGCATGGGTTCAGGTAAAGTTCTGTTGGGCCGTGGGTGCCGTGGGCACCGCCACGCCATTTACATACCATCTGTGGCTGCTCTGTAACCCTCGAGTTGACTGGTTGCAGCGGAGATGGTCTGCAAAGCTGGAAACATTGAATACGTGACCCTTTATAGAAAAGTTTGCTGAACTTCAGTAGCTATTAAAGGAGCAGCTTCCCTTCAGCATTGTTTGGGGGCTTCCTGCAGTCTCTGTTTGAGATCCCCATCTCCTGGACCCTGAAGAAACTAGCTAACCATACATAAACTGTCTTCTGTAGCTCCAGCTTGCTATTACCCTGAGTGTAGAGCCCTGTGTGGCCCTGTTCTGCTCTCCTTTGGACCTAAAAGTAACAGAGTTCTGCCTTTCAGCTGTCTGAAGGTCATTGTGTTGTATCATGCCATCAAAAGAATCTTTAAACTTATGAAACAACCCATCTATAGGCTGTAAGAAACCTGCTTACAATATAAAAACAAATAGGTTAAAAGTAAATAACAAAGGTAGGCCATACAATTACTAACCATGAGAAAGCTGGAGTGGCTGTATTGGATCGTATTCAAATAAAATAATGTCCTTCGAACAAAGAATATTATCACAGACAAAAAGATATTTCAGAGTGATAAAGGGAACAATTTGTCAAGCAAACATAACAATTCCAAGTGTGTAGGCCCACAATAACATAGCTTCCAAACACATGAAACAAAAACTTTTGGAACATCAAGGAGTAGACAAAGTTAAAATTATTGTTGAAGTTTAATACTTCTTTCTCAATAATGAACAGATGAAGTAGAAAATCAGCATATAGACAGTTTTGTAATACTCTCAACTGATTTGACCTCGTTGACATTTATGGAGCATTCCACCCAACAGTAGGGTACACATTCTTTTCAAATGAACATAGAATATTCAAGTAGTACATATTCTGGGCATTAAAACAAGTCTCACTGAATTTAAAAGGATCAAGATGACACAAAGCATATTCTTTGCTCAGTAGAATTAAAATCAGTAACAGAAGGATATGTGACCACAAAACCCAAATACTTGGAAATCAGGCAGCATATTTCTAAATAAGATGTCAAAGAAGAAATCACAAGAGAACCTGGAAATATTTTGAACAGAATGAAAATGAAAGCCCATGCATCAACACTTGTGGAACACACACGTTGTAGCAGTACATGAAGGGGCATTTGGAGTATTACATTTTCTGAGGGAAAAAGAAGGGTCTAAAATCAGTGCTCTACATTTCTATCTTAAGAAACTGGAAAAAGAAGGGCCAGTTAAACCCAAAATAAGCAGAAGAAAGGAAATAAGTTGAGAAATCAATGAAATAAACAGGAAATGGGCAAAGAACAGAGAAAATCAGGACTAAAAGTTGGTTCTTTGGAAAGATCAGGAATGAAGCACTTAAAAGAAGACATTGACTGGTAGGTTCATTGGTGTTTCTCAGTCTTGGCTATGCATTAAAATCACCCAGGGAGAACTTAAAATAAGCCCCAATCCTGGGCTGCACTTCTGACCCATCACATTAGATCTCTGGGAACCTAGAGATCAGAATGGATTAGAGTTTCCAAGTGTTTCCAGTGTGCAGCCCAGTTTGAGAGCCACTGCTGAGAGATCAAGCAAGGCCTTACCCCACCATACATTTGTCATTTTCCATCATGGGCTGGTCAGAATCTCTGGAATACAATCCTCTAATCTCTTACACAGATTTTGTGTGTCTGGCTGCTGATATTCTAAGAGCAAAGCAGGAGAAGGGGGCTGGGATTGTCCCTTTTCATCTGTAGGCCTTCACCCAATTTCAGTATGGCATCTCAGCCCTACTTGGGGCCCTTTAAATATGTCCTCTCTAATTTGGTTTTGCCATAGAGTCAGTCTTGAGTTTCCTGCCAAACTGCAAAGAGACAGAAATGATTTTTCCAGTTTCTGCACCCCTGCTTTCAGATTCCTAAGGCTTTTCAAGGTTCTGAGTAAATGAACTGGCTTCCCCCCCTGGGGGATTTGGTTTCTTTTTTCTTTGGTCTGATAAGTCAGTTAACATACTCTGGCTCCTCCAAACTTTTTTCATTTCATTTATCTTGTCTCAGCTCCATTTCCATTCTCTTGAAATTTGTGATTTATGACTTGTTTTCTTCCTTTACTATCATTCTGTGGGATTTCAGAAGACAGTGGAGATAAAACCATGTGTTGAATCTGTGAACCAGAGTCTTCTTTAAAATTCAAGGTTGCATAATTACAGCAATCACATCCAATCAACAACCTTCATGGAAAATGTAGGATGTGAGCTATTTGGCCTCTGAGATTTAGGGGTACTAGCATGGAGTAGGATGATGGTTCTCCTGGTCAGAGTTCACAATGTGTAATTTTTCTTATGTCTCTATATCACCGGAAATTGAATCACAGAACTCTAAATCCAGTACACTCAGAACTGATTGCAAAGATGATCGTATATTGCTGGTAACAGTTAAATCTCTCATGTATTTTGTTCTCCCAGAAAGTCATAATGAAACCATTCCAATAGGTTGTATTGACCAGAATAAAAATAGGATATTTGAGTTTATTCTCTTCTCATTAGGGAATCATAACGATCATGTCCTTTCCTGGATATCAGAGAGCATGTCTGTACCCCTCTACTCTCTGGAGTTTTTAGCCTTAAGACTGGACAGAGGGTCAGAAGCTTCTGGTTATTGCTTCTGCCAACAGAGCAGTGGGCTGAGCACCCAAATAGGGGGCCACCACGTGGGTCTGGCCTGGACTCTGTCACTCTCCAGCCTGATGACCCTAGCTACCTTTCCATTCCTCTAGGCTTCTGGGTTTTGTAAAATAGAGGCTTGGGACAGAGAGCTTTCCTGGATATTTCTAGCTCTACAGTCACTAAATCTATACCAAGGCTACTGAAAGTACATATCCCCAGACGAATGTAGAAATGTAATTTGAGAAATGACCCTGAAAGGATGGTGGTGGGTTAGTCACTAAGTCGTGTCTGACTCTTGTGACCCCATAGACACAGACAGTAGCCTACCAGGTTGATGGGATTTCCCAGGCAAGAATACAGGAGTGGGTTGCCATTTCCTTCTCCAGGGGATCTTCTCTGACCCAGGGATCAAACGTGGGTCTCCTGCAGTTCAGGTGAATTCTTTACCAACTAAGCCACCAAGGACGCCCAGATGGGCCACCCTCTATGTCAGCCACCTGGTTCACTGGTTGTGTCCTAAGGATGGTGATCACTTTTGATGTTTCAAGTCTTATGTAGAGTTGGCGTAAATATTGGCTCCCTCTTCACAGGTATCCCAGCCAAGGGCTGGAAAGTATGCCTTTGTGCCCTAATGCCAGCTTCTGATCCCTGGCAATGATGGCCTGTGGGTGGGTTCAAACAAAACATAATGACTGTATTTGGACTTGGGGTTATGTTGAGGTTCTGGGAACTCCTTCCTCTGACAGTGAAGGCAAATTCTGGAGCTAGAGGAGGTAAAGAGCCGCCTAGGCTGATCATGTGAAGCTGCATAGACAAATTGCAATCTGCTGAGTTCAATTGGTTGCCAACACACTGAGAAAGCGCTATTTGAAATGGGCCATTTCTAGGTGTGTTATTTTGAACTGTGTCTCAAAAAAATATGGTAAGGTCCTGACTCCCAGTTCTTCTGTATGTGATCTAATGGGGAAATAGGGTCTCTGCAGATGCAATTAGTTAAGAGTAGGTCATTACTGGAGTGAGGTGGGCCCTTAATCCAATACGACTGATGTCCTTATAAGAAAACAGTGAAAAAATAGAACACTATGTGGAAACAGGCAGAGGTTGGATGTATGAAGTTGAAAACCATGTTAGAAAAACCAGTACACAGGGGTTGTATGCCTGTGCAGAGAGCCAGGTGAAAATTGCCCTTGGCCATCACGGGCTCTCTTTTAATGAAAAAGGCATCAAAGAAACGCTTTAGCCTTTTGAATGTAATTGACTTTTCATCAGTATTTAAATCCTCGAGACAGGCCAGTCAGTGAAATGGAACATTTCATACTTTTATAGGTGAATCCCTGCCATCAATTCATCTATGTTTAAAATATTAAAGTTTGCTTCTTGGGCCTTGTTGACAATCTGTTGACAAAGTTATTTAGTTATTTACCATGTGTCAAGAAGTATGCTAAGTACTATGGGTACGGAGATCAAAAGGGAACACTATGGACCCTGGTTCTTCCCTCTTAGAGTTCACACTCTTGTGAGAAACACAGGGGTGAAATGCAATATTTATTATGAATAAAAAACTAAAAGAGTGTGAGCATGGAAAGAAAAACCACAGACAAGTTCAGAGTGCCATGTCAGCAAGTAATGGGAAATCTGACTGGTGATGGTATGCTGGTAAATGTTAACACTTGCTCTCCAAAAAACCACACATGGTTTGTAGCCTTTGGCCAGATACTCCCACCATGATGGATCTCAAGCCTATCCCTGTCACCAGGGAAAAGGTGGGACGGGATGCACAATAGCAGACCATTACATTCCATTTCTATGTAGAGAATGCCTCAAGAAGGTAATAGTAAATGTAATGTGAAATTAGGATGTCAAGAGTTCCAAGTGTTTATTGTATTGATTTTTAATATAATTTATCTAATTGTGTTTGCTGCTGCTGCTAAGTTGCTTCAGTCGTGTCTGACTGTGTGAACCCATAGATGGCAGCCCACCAGGCTCCCCCATGCCTGGGATTCTCCAGGCAAGAACACTGGAGTGGGTTGCCATTTCCTTCTCCAATGCATGAAAATGAAGAGTGAAAGTGAAGTTGCTTAGTCATGTCCAACTCTTAGCGACCCCATGGACTGCAACCTACCAGGCTCCTCCGCCCTTGGGATTTTCCAGGCAAGAGTACTGGAGTGGGGTGCCATTGCCTTCTCCGAATTGTGTTTACATAATTCAATTTTTAATCATGGCTGTTTAATATCCAGCTTGCAAAACTCCATCTCTCACAAGTGGGAACACGTTTGGAGCCAGGGGTTAAGGAAGGCTTTCCTGGAGAGGTGACACTGACCCTGAAAGATGAACTGGAATTAGCAAAATGAGCCATACAGAAGGGGTGAGGACACCCTCCCCAGGCAGGAGCATTAGCAGGTAAGCGAGTCCTAGGACTAAAGAGGGCCTGGCATACTTGAGAAACGACAGCAAAGACAGTGAGGGAAAATGTGGAAAAGTGAGATTAAAGAGAAAGACAGGGACCTAATTATGCAGAACCTTGTAGCCCATGGAGAGGATTTTGGACTTTATCCTGAGCACAATGGGAAACTATTGAAGGTTTGAGCAGGAAAATGACAATCAGATTTAAGTATTTAAAATATTATTATTCTCTGAAAATGAAAGTCGCTCAGTCGTGTCCGACTGTTTGTGACCCCATGGACTGTAGTCCATGGAATTCTCCAGGCCAGAATACTGGAGTGGGTAGCCTTTCCCTTCTCCAGGGGATCTTCCCAACCCAGTTGATCGAACCCAGGTCTCCTGCATTGCAGGCGGATTCTTTACCAGCTGAGCCATGCATGAGGTAAAGGATTTAAAAGTGGGTGAAAGACAAGAAAAGCACAAGCAACAAAAGAAAAGCATAAATAAATTGGTCTTTATAAAAATTAACAACTTTTGTAGATCAAAGGAGGCTACCACGAGAGTAAAAAGACAACCCACAGAATGGAGAAAATACTCAACAGTCATCTTAGTGGTAAAGAATCTGCCTGCAATGCAGGAGACTAGGGTTCCATTCCTGGGTGGATAAGATCCCTTGGAGGAGGAAATGGCAACACACTCCTGTATTCTTGCCTGGAGAATCCATGGATGGAGGAGTCTGGTGGACTACAGTCCATGGGCAAACAAAAGAGTCAGACAGGACTTGGTGACTAAACAGCAACATAGACCTGATAAGGGCCTACTATCTAGAATATATAAAGGACTCTCAGCTCAACAACAAGAAACCAAACAGGCCACACAAAAATGGGAAATAACTTGAATGGACATTTCCCCAAAGAAGACATACCAATGGCCACAAGACATGACAAGATGCTGAGTGCCATTCATCACTAGGGAAATATAAATCAAAGCTGAAGTGAGATACCACTTCACAATCCTTAGGATGGCTATACTTAAAATAGAAAAGAACATGTGTGATGAAGATGTGGAGTAATTGGAACCCTTCAATTTCTGGTGGGAATGTAAAATTGTGCAGCCACTATCAAAAGATTTTGGCAGTACCCCAGTAAGCTTAAACGTCGATTACCATATGACCAAGCAAATCCACTCAGCAATGCCTATCCTCCCCCAGATTGAAAACAGATGTTAGAGCACACACTTGTACTAAGTGTTCATAGCAATACTATTCACGATAGTCAAATGTAGAAACAATCCAAACGTCCCTCAACGAATGAATGGTTAAACAAAGACACTTGAATTTCTTTGGCCGTGAAAGGGAGCACAGTACTAATGTGTGCTGCAATACAGATGGGCCTTGAAAACATCACGCTGAATGAGAGAAGCCAGATGCAAAAAGCCACATGCTGTATGATTTCCTTTATATGAAATATCCAGAATAGACAAATGCATAGGCAGTAGACTAGTGGTTGCCAGGAGCCAAGGGTAGGGGAGAATAAGAATTGCTGCTTAATGAGACTGGGATTTCTTTAGGGGTGAGGGTGATGAGAACACATTTTCATCATGAAACGTATGAAAACACTTGGAAGCCCTTAAAAATGTAGAACAAGTAATGATGATGCTTGCACAACTTTGTGAATGTGCTAAATGCCACCAAACTTACACTTTGGTTAAAAGACTAAATTTTATATTGATGTGTACTTTACCACAATGAGAAAAAAAATTGGAAGCAAGAACCCTGTTAGAAAATGTTGGGTTAGAAGAATCCCCGGGAGTCCAGGGTTAGGGCTCAGGGCTTCCACTGCTGGGGGGCTGGGTTTGATCTCTGGTTAGGGGACTAAGACCCCACAAAAAAAGGGAAATTTTGATTGGTAGAATTAAGGGGACTTGGGCATGAGAGGAGTGGGTCAACACAACGTCCTGGTTTTTGATCAGTCTTAACTGCAGCAGTGGTGATGCCATTCAGCAAAATAGGAAATCTTGAAGGGTGAAATGGAAAGATCCCGAATTCCCTTTGGGGCATGTTGAGACTGAAATGCCAGAGATAATCTTAGCAGAATTTCGAGAAGGCAGCTGGCCCCTGGGATGTCTTCCTTCGGCTTGTCCCCTACATCTCCAGCTGTCTGTTGTGCCTCCAGGCTTCCTGTCCATGTGTCAGAAAAGAAGGTGTGGAGCAGCGGGTGCTGGAAGATAGGGGAGAAAGCGTTCCCCGAAACTCCCAGCTCGTCTTGCGTTGATCAGATGAGGGTCACATGGGCACCCTTGCTGCAAGGGGATGTAGACAGTAATTGTGCTGGGCACGTTGCCGTGCCTTAACAAAACCATAATTCTGTTTTTGAGGAAGAAACTGGAATGGATATCAAGTGGGCAAATATCAGAGTCCACCATGCGGTGTAACTATTGTCATGAGCAATTCCAGCAGGAGTTGGACAGGAAGGCTGGGAAATAATACTGGCTGGAGATTCAGTATCCTCTGAACTTGTTGCTGAGGCTCAGTGATTGCCATTCCTTTCATCCTTCCTCAGAGCTCATTTATATTTTTCAAAGCTTAATCATTCTAGTAACTTTTCCGCGAGTCACTGTAACTTTCCAGCATCTCCTATGAGCCCAGATTTGAAGTCACCCTTCTGGTAAAGGAAGAAGCGTGAGTAGAAAGCAGCCTCCCTCCCAGCACGTGGAGCCAGGAAGGTTTCTCAGGCTCCCGTGGTTTGGAGAAACATTCATGCTCCCCTCATAGCTCAGTTAGAATTTTCATTGCTTGGCCATTGCTCAAAGAGGGGAACATTTAAGGAATGAAACTTTCTGCTCTTCATGAGTAAGCCTAATCTAAAACAAATTTAAAGTTACAAAAAAAAAAAAAAAATCTCCATGCCATTTAAAAAACGTCAACCCACACAGCACGACTGAGTTGTTGCACTTCACTTTTAACATGTGGATACCCTTGGAAACCTTGGGACTGAAATGTCTGATCATATTCCAGCTGTGCGAACTCAGAGGGGCAGTGAAGGGAAGCAGACACTGGTTCCTGGAAGTGAGTCTACACTTGAGAATTACAGCTGGGGTGAGTGATGTCATTTTCCTTTGCTTGCTTCAAGAGTTCCAGCGAGTTTCATGTTTGCTGAGACTCTCGGAGAAAATATCACCTTTCTTTCCTGTACCACAAGGCTCTGTTGCCTCATTTATAAAACATACAACCGTTCCTTTAGGTAATCCACTTGTAAGCATGAAATTCCACTCTGTGTTATTTCTTATTTCTTATTTTCTCTTTGCTGTTTTAAGGAAATAAAATTGAGAATGGAAAAAATTAAAATGGCAGACTGTGGTATGACATCCTGGAAATAGCTCTGCTTTGGGAATGAGAACACTGGTTCTTGTCGTGGATTTCCTGACAGATCTGGGCAACGTCTGCTTTTCTGGGTTTCTATTTCCCTCATTTGGGAAAAAAATGGGGGTGGGAGGTTTGTTGGGAAGCGTTTAATGGCTAATCCCCAAGGTCTCTCTTCAAGCTTTAATATGCTGTGATTTTTATTATGTAAGCCAAGATGTTGGGTAGATGTATTAAATTTTGCTTCCAGCTGTAAATATGGGAAACTTACTTATTTTGGATTATTTAGATTTTTTTCATAATCAATGATTTGGAACTAAACAGCCATTGGTTAAATGGCTTAACAACATCAGGGATAGCATCTTTTTCCAGCCAGTTTTCTAGAGGTACAATTGACATGGAGGAGACTCAGCATAATTTAAATATACAGTAGACATGGAGGAGACTCAGCATAATTTAAATATTCAGTATGATAAATTTCGACATCTGTATCTATCCATGAAACCATCACTGTTCTCACAATAGTAAACATGTCTGTCACCCTCAGAAGTTTACTCCTTCCTTTGTTTTATCCCTTTTTCCTGTCGGTCCCCACATTCTTCTGTTCTATTCAGCCACTCAGTCATGTCCAGCTCTTTACCACTCCATAGACTGCAGCACTCCAGGCTTCCCTGTCCATCACCAAATCCCGGAGCATGCTCAAACCCATGTCCATCAAGTCGGTGATGCCATCCAACCATCTCATCCTCTGTCGTCCTCTTCTCCTCTCCCAGCATCAGGGCCTTTTCCAGTGAATCAACTCTTCATATCAGATGGCCAAAATATTGGAGCTTCAGCATCATTCCTTCCAATGAATTATCAGGGTTGATTTCCTTTAGGATGGACTGGTTTGATCTCCTTGCTATCCAGGGGACTGTCAAAAGTCTTCTCCAACACCACAGTTCAAAAGCATCCATTCTGCTGCACTCAGCTCTCACATCTGTACATGACTACTAGAAAAACCGTAGCTTTGAGTAGATGGACCTTTGTTGGCAAAGTAATGTCTCTGCTTTTTAATATGCTGTCTAGGTTGGTCATTGCTTTTCTTCCAAGGAGCGAGTGTCTTTCAATTTCATGGCTGCAGTCACCATCTGCAGTGATTTTGGAGCCCCCCAAAATAAAGTCTCTCACTCTTTCCATTGTTTCTTCATCTCTGTGCCATGAAGTGATGGGACCAGATGCGATGGTCTTAGTTTTCTGAATGTTGAGTTTTAAGCCAGGCTTTTCACTCTTTTCTTTCACCTTCATCAAGAGGCTCTTTAATTCTTCTTTGCTTTCTACCATGAGGGTGGTGTCATCTGCATATCTGAGGTTATTGATATTTCTCCCAGCAATTTTGATTCCAGCTTGTGCTTCATTCAGTCTGGCATTTCACATGATGTACTCTGAATATAAGTAAGCAGGGTGACAATATACAGCCTTGAGGTACTCCTTTCCCGATTTTGAACCAGCCTGTTGTTCCATGTCCCCACACTCCTCACGCATCCATTAATCTGCTTTCTGTCACTATAGATTAGTTTGTATTTTCTCGAATTTTATGTAAATAGAATCAATAGTATGGACTCCTTTCCTCTGACTTCTTTCACTCAGCATAATTATTTTAAGGTCCATTCATGTTGTAGCATCAAGTCAGTAGCTGATTCTCTTTATTTCTTGTAGTATTCCATTGTATGGCTGTATCACAGATTGTTTATCCATTCACTTATTGAGGGGAATTTGGTATGTTGTCAGTTTTTTGCTATTACAAATAAAGTTTCTATGAATCTGTGTAAAAAATCTCCCTGTAGACATTTATTTCTTTTCCTCTTGGATAAATACCTGGAAATAGAGTGGCAGGATCATATGGTAAATAACTTTTTTTTTTAAAGTGAAAGTGAAAGTGAAGTCGCTCAGTCGTGTCTGACTCTTTGTGACCCCATGGACTGCAGCCCACCAGGCTCCTCCATCCATGGAATTTTCTAGGCAAGTGTACTGAAGTGAGGTGCCATGTCCTTCTCTAGGGGATCTTCTGTTTCCAACATGGTTCCACTATTTTAACTTCTCACCAGTACAGTATGAGACTTCTCATTCTTCATCCTGCAGCCAACAACTTGGTATGATGATTTTTTAAAAAAATCTTCACCATTCTAATGGGTTTACCGTGGTATCACATTGTGTTTTCAATTTGTATTTCCCTAACATTTTTCTCTTTCTGTGTTTGTTTCCTTGTGTTTTCCTAGTGAAGCATCTGTCCAAAATGTTGCCCACCATTGATTGGACTGTTGTTTCCTTTTTATCAGGTTTTAAAAGTTCTTTGTGTATTCTGGAAACAAATCTTTTATAAGATATGTTATTTGCAAATGTTTTCTCCCAGTTTTTGGCTTGCCTGTTCATTTTCTTTGTGTTGTTAAAAAAGCAGACGTTTTTTATTTTTAAAAGTATTTCTTTATTTATTCATTCTGGCTGTGCCAGTTCTTAGTTGCAGCACTCTGGATCTTATAGGATCTTTGTTGCAGCATGCAAACTCTTATTTGTGGCATTTGGGATCCAGTTCCCTGATCAGGGAATGAACCTTGGCCCCCCTGCATTGGAAGCATGGAGTCTTAGCCACTGGACCAAGAGGGAAGTCCCCAGATGGTTGTTTTTTTTTTTCCCCATAAGATTCAATTTATAAATTATTTCTTTTATGAATTATGCTTTTACTGTAGTAGCTAGAAACCTTTGTGTAACCCAAGGTCACCACGAGTTTCTATACTTTCTTCTAGAAGTTTTTTTTTAATGTAGTTTTAGGTTTTACATTTAAGTCTATGATCTATTTTGAGTTAATTGTGTGTATAGTATGAGGTAGGGTTCAGGGGTAAAGAATTCGCCTGCAGTGCTGGAGACACAAAAGATGTGGCTTTGATCCCTAGGTTAGGAAGATCCCCTGAAGGAGAAACTGGTAACCCACTCCAGTAATCTTGCCAAAAGAATCTCATGGGTAGTGAAAACTGGTGGGCTATAACCCAAAGGTTTGCGAAGAGTCAGACATGACTGAGCGCACACACACACAAGGCTCAGAATCCACTTTTTCTTCTTGCATATGGATATTTAGTTATTCTGGCGTTATCTTTCTATACTGAACTGCTTTTGGAATTTTGTGAAAAATAAGTTATTGACATAGGTATGGGCTTATTTTTGGTCTCTCCATTCAGTTTCATTCATCTATTTATCTAACTGTGTCATTATCATCCTGTCTCAATTATGGTAGGTTTGTAACATCTTCAAAGTGGATAATTTAATTTCAACAATTTTTTTCAAACATGGTTGTCTAGTTTTGGTCTTCTGTATTACAATAGGAATTTTAGAATCAGTTTGTCAATTTCTACAAAAAAAAGCTTCCTAGGATTTTGGTTGAGATTCATCAAATCTGCAGTTTGGGAAGGAATGGCATTGTAGTATTAACTGAGTTTTCAGACCCATAAGCACAACTGATTTGTTCATTTATTTGTAACTTATGAATTTTCTTTTAATAATATTTATAGTATACAGATGTTGAACACTTCCATTAGGTTTATCTTTAAATATTTTAAATATTTTGTGCTATAGTAATTGGTATTATTGTTTATACTTTCAATATTTGATTGCCCATTGCTCATATATAGAAATGAAATAGATTTTTATAGATTATGCCTGTATCTTGCAACCTTGCCAAACTCACCTTTTTATTTCAGTAGCTTTCTTATAGATTACACAGAGTTTTCTGTGTGTGTATGTAAATAGTTTTATTTCTTTCTTTTCAATCTGAATGTTTTTTCTTTGTTTTCCATTTTATTTGTTTATTTTTGCCTGATTGCACTGCCTTCAATAGCAGTGTTGAATAGAACTGTTAGGAGTGGTCATCTTTGTCCTGTTTCTGATCTTAGGAAGACACTAGTCAGTCTTCCATCAAGTATGATGTTCAGTTCAGTTCAGTTGCTCAGTCGTGTCCGACTCTTTGTGACCCCATGAACTGCAGGACACCAGGCCTCCCTGTCCATCACCAACTCCCGGAGTTCACTCAAACTCACATCCATCGAGTCGGTGGTACCATCCAGCCATCTCATCCTCTGTCGTCCCCTTCTTCTCCTGCCCCCATACCCAACCAGCATCAGTCTTTTCCAATGAGTCAACTCTTCGCATGAGGTAGCCAAAGTACTGGAGTTTCAGCTTTAGCGTCATTCTTTCCAAAGAACACTCAGGACTGATCATCTTTAGGATGGGCTGGTTGGATCTCCTTGCAGTCCAAGGGACTCTCAAGAGTCTTCTCCAACACCACAATTCAAAAGCATCAATTCTTCAGTGCTCAGCCTTCTTCACAGTCCAACTCTCACATCCATACATGAACAGTGGAAAAACCATAGCCTTGACTAGACAGAACTTTGTTGGCAAAATAATGTCTCTGCTTTTGAATATGCAGAGGTTGGTCATAACTTTCCTTCCAAGGAGTAAGCGTCTTTTAATTTCATGGCTGCAATCACCACCTGCAGTGATTTATGAGCCCCCCAAAATAAAGTCTGAAACTGTTTCCACTGTTTCCCCATCTATTTGCCATGAAGTGATGAGACCAGATGCCATGATCTTTGTTTTCTGAATGTTGAGCTTTAAGCCAACTTTTTCACTCTCCTCTTTCACTTTCATCAAGAGGCTTTTGAGTTCCTCTTCACTTTCTGCCATAAGGGTGATGTCATCTGCATATTTGAGGTTATGGATATTTCTCCCGGCAATCTTGACTCCAGCTTGTGCTTCTTCCAGCCCAGCATTAAGCAGGGTGACAATATATAGCCTTGACGTACTCCTTTTCCTATTTGGAACCAATCTATTGTTCCATGTCCAGTTCTAACTGTTGCTTCCTGACCTGAATATAGGTTTCTCAAGAGGCAGGTCAGGTGGTCTGGTATTCCCATCTCTTTCAGAATTTTCCACAGTTTATTGTGATCCATACAGTCAAAGGCTTTGGCATAGTCATTAAAGCAGAAATAGATGCTTTTCTGGAACTCTCTTGCTTTCTCGATGATCCAGCAGACGTTGGCAATTTGACCTCTGGTTCCTCTGCCTTTTCTAAAACCAGCTTGAACATCTGGAAGTTCATGGTTCATGTATTGCTGAAGCCTGGCTTGGAGAATTTTGAGCATTACTTTTCTAGCGTGTGAGATGAGTGCAATTGTGCAGTAGTTTGAGCATTCTTTGGCATTGCCTTTCTTTGGGATTGGAATGAAAACTGACCTTTTTGAGTCCTGTGGCCACTGCTGAGTTTTCCAAATTTGCTGACATATTGAGTGCAACACTTTCACAACATCATCTTTCAGGATTTGAAATGTCTCAACTGGAATGCCATCACCTCCACTAGCTTTGTTCATGGTGATGCTTTCTAAGGCCCACTTGACTTCACATTCCAGGATGTCTGGCTCTAAGTGAGTGATCATACCATCGTGATTATCTGGGTCATGAAGATCTTTTTTGTACAGTTCTTCTGTGTATTCTTGCCACCTCTTCTTAACATCTTCTGCTTCTGTTAGGTCCATACCATTTCTGTCCTTTATCGAGCCCATCTTTGCATAAAATGTTCCCTTGGTATCTCTAATTTTCTTGAAGAGATCTCTAGTCTTTCCCATTCTGTTTTCCTCTATTTCTTTGCATTGATCGCTGGAGAAGGCTTTCTTATCCCTTCTTGCTCTTCTTTGGAACTCTGCATTCAGATGCTTATATCTTTCCTTTTCTCCTTTGCGTTTCACTTCTCTTCTTTTCACAGCTATTTGTAAGGCCTCCCCAGACAGCCATTTTGCTTTTTTGCATTTCTTTTCCACGGGAATGGTCTTGATCCCTGTCTCTTGTACAATGTACAGTATGATGTTAGCTGTACATTTTTGTAAATGTCTTTTATCAGATTAAGGAAAATTCCTTTCATTCCTAGTTTTCAGAGAATTTATATAAGGAATGGATGCTGAGTTTTTTAAAAAATGTTTTCTTCATTTATTGAGATGATCATATAAAGTTGTTTGGTTTTTAGTTTGTTTATTTGGTGAATTACATTGATAGAGTTTTCAAATATTAGACCAATCTTGCATTTCTAATGTCTGTTTAAAATTTTTGCATACACATTCATGGGGTATATTACACTGTAGTTTTCTTTTCTTGTAATGTCTTTATCTGGTTTTAATCGCAGGGTTATGTGGCCAAATAAACTGAATTAGGAAACATTTTCCTCATCTTCAATTTTGGAGGGAGATTTTCTGTGGGGTCAGTTGTCTTAGAGTTAAAATAGAGTTCTCTAGGATTAATATTCCTTAAGTGTTTGGTAGAGTTTATGAGCAAAATCATGTGGACCAAGTTTAACTATAAATTCAATTTCTTTAACAGATATAGAGCTATTCAGATTATCTATTTCTTTTTATGTGTGTGTTCTTTTTTTTTTTGGTCTTTCAAAGGATTTTTCCCTTTCGTCTATCACACTTATTGACATAAACTTATTCATAATACTCCACTGTTACCCTTTTAAGATTTGTAGAGTCTGTGGCAATTTTACTTCTACTATTCCTGACATCGCTAATTTTTGTCTTTCTTTTTTCACTAATAAGGATTGTTAATTACATATATTAATCTTCCCAGAGGACTTGCTTTTGATTTCTTCAATCTTTTTTTTTTTTTCTGTTTCCTATGTCACTGATTTCTGTGCTGAAGTTTATTATTTCCTTTCTTCTGTTTATCTTGGGTCTCACTGGATCTTTTCTAGTTTTTTTTTTCCAAGATAGGTTAGGTCACTAATTTGAAAGTATTTAAAAATCTTTCTTGCTAAAATAGTGCTATAACTTTCTGCCAAGTACTGTTTTAGTGGCATCCCATCAACCTTGATATATTTTCTTTTTTTTTTTTAGTTCCAACTAATTTCTAATTTTCCTTTTTATTTCTTTTATTAGTTATTTTGAAAAGTGTTTAATTTCCAAATATTTAGGGATTTTTCAGAGATCTTTCTGTTATTAATTTCTAATTTGATTCCATGTGGTCAGGCAACATACCATAATCCACTTGGTTTTTTCCCCTGGCCTTACATAATTTTCTTACATGCTATGTTAATCAATACTTGGCTGAAACTCAAGGAAAACTCTCTGCAGATTGCTGGATTTCTGTCTTGGTAGCTCCCTCTTCTCCAATGCCCCATCCTGCAAACCTAGCTGCCCTTGTCCCCTCAGATTCTTCCTCTATCTTTTCAACTCAGGAAGGCCACTAGGCTCTGCCTGAGTCCTTCCTTCCTGTCCCACAACCTGGAAACTCGTGTCAAGGCAGAAATCTGGAGCAATCATAGAGCTCATGTTTTTTCCTCTCAGCTTCTTACATATCGCTGTTTTTCATCACCTTGAAATCTGTCACTTCGTATATTTTGTCCTCTTTTATGTCCATTTCAGGTAGAAGGGTAAACCTGATCCCTGTCACTCCATCTTAGCCAGAAGCAGAGGTTTTGAGGGGAGAGCTAGCTAGCATCTCAAGCTTTTCTTGAAACATCTCCCTCTTGCTTGCTCTAATGATGACAAAATGACTGCTCTATCACTAAGCATTATCTTTACATTTCAGGCAGGATTTAGTGCTAGCCATGCCTGTTCATTACAAATACAAGTATTTTCCCAGAAGTTCCCTAGCAAACTTACCCTTATATCTCATTGGCCGTAATGAAGTCATCTTTATCTGTGAATCTGAGAAAGCAGGAAATGGCATTATCGTGACTGGCTTAAGCTGGGTATGACTTATCAGGAGCCCTCTTGCCACCCTGAAAGAACTGGAGAAGGAAAGAGAGAGAAATATTGGATGTTGGATAGATAAGCAGCAGGTTCTAGCACTGAGGCAACTACCAGTGTCTTCTGCAGAAAGTAAGATCAGCATGACTGCCCTGCACATATCCCACAGAGACTTTCTTGACAATTGGCTGCTTTCTATAGCTGATTAAAAAAAAAAGTTTCTGTGTCCTGGGGACGAGGGATAACATTCCAGTGCTCTCTGAAGGGGACTTCCCTGATGGCTCAGACGGTAAAGCATCTGCCTACAATGCAGAAGACCAGGGTTCAATCCCTGCATTGGGAAGATCTCCTGGAGAAGGAAATGGCAACCCACTCCAGTATTCTTGCCTGGAAAATCCCATGGACAGAGGAGCCTGGTAGGCTCTCTGAAGGATACTTCTTACCTTCAAGAGGACTCTGAAGCTCTAAAATATTAAACCAAGGAGAAATCATCAGTTGAATGCTAATTGTTCAAACCTCTGTGTTGAGACTTCCTGTTCAGTTCAGTTCAGTTCAGTCGCTCAGTCGTGTCCGACTCTTTGCCACCCCATGAATCACAGCACACCAGGCCTCCCTGTCCATCACCAACTCCCAGAGTTCACTCAGTCTCACATCCATCGAGTCAGTGATGCCATCCAGCCATCTCATCCTCTGTCGTCCCCTTCTCCTCCTGCCCCCAATCCCTCCCAGCATCAAAGTCTTTTCCAATGAGTCAACTCTTCGCATGAGGTGGCCAAAGTACTGGAGTTTCAGCTTTAGCATCATTCCTTCCAAAGAAATCCCAGGGTTGATCTCCTTCAGAATGGACTGGTTGGATCTCCTTGCAGTCCAAGGGACTCTCAAGAGTCTTCTCCAACACCACAGTTCAAAAGCATCAATTCTTCTGTGCTCAGCCTTCACAGTCCAACTCTCACATCCATACATGACTACTGGAAAAACCACAGCCTTGACTAGACGGACCTTAGTTGGCAAAGTAATGTCTCTGCTTTTGAATACGCTATCTAGATTGGTCATCACTTTTCTTCCAAGGAGTAAGCGTCTTTTAATTTCATGGCTGCAGTCACCATCTGCAGTGATTTTGGAGCCCCCCAAAATAAAGTCTGACACTGTTTCCACTGTTTCTCCATCTATTTCCCATGGAGTGATGGGACCAGATGCCATGATCTTCGTTTTCTGAATGTTGAGCTTTAAGCCAACTTTTTCACTCTCCTCTTTCACTCTGATCAAGAGGCTTTTTAGTTCCTCTTCACTTTCTGCCATAAGGGTGGTGTCATCTGCATATATGAGGTTATGGATATTTCTCCCGGCAATCTTGATTCCAGCTTGTGTTTCTTCCAGTCCAGCGTTTCTCATGATGTACTCTGCATATAAGTTAAATAAGCAGGGTGACAATATATAGCTTCAACGTACTCCTTTTCCTATTTGGAACCAGTCTGTTGTTCCATGTCCAGTTCTAACTGTTGCTTCCTGGCCTGCATACAGATTTCTCAAGAGGCAGATTAGGTGTTCTGGTATTCCCATCTCTTTCAGAATTTTCCACAGTTTCTTGTGATCCACACAGTCAAAGGCTTTGGCATAGTCAATAAAGCAGAAACAGATGTTTTTCTGGAACTCTCTTGCTTTTTCCATGATCCAGCGGATGTTGGCAATTTGATCTCTGGTTCCTCTGCCTTTTCTAAAACCAGCTTGAACATCAGGAACTTCACGGTTCACGTACTGCTGAAGCCTGGCTCGGAGAATTTTGAGCATTACTTTACTAGCGTGTGAGATGAGTGCAATTGTGCAGTAGTTTGAGCATTCTTTGGCATTGCCTTTCTTTGGGATTGGAATGAAAACTGACCTTTTCCAGTCCTGTGGCCACTGCTGAGTTTTCCAAACTTGCTGATGTATTGAATGCAGCACTTTCACAGCATCATCTTTCAGGATTTGAAATGTCTCAACTGGAATGCCATCACCTCCACTAACTTTGTTCATGGTGATGCTTTCTAAGGCCCACTTGACTTCATATTCCAAGATGTCTGGTTCTAGATTAGTGATCACACCATCATGATTATCAGGGTCGTAAAGATCCTTTTTGTACAGTTCTTCTGTGTATTCTTGCCACCTCTTCTTAATATCTTCTGCTTCTGTTAGGTCCATACCATTTCTGTCCTTTATCGAGCCCATCTTTGCATGAAATGTTCCCATGATATCTCTAATTTTCTTGAAGAGATCTCTAGTCTTTCCCATTCTGTTGTTTTCCTCTATTTCTTTGCATTGATCACTGAAGAAGGCTTTCTTATCTCTTCTTGCTCTTCTTTGGAACTCTGCATTCAGATGCTTATATCTTTCCTTTTCTCCTTGGCTTTTCGCTTCTCTTCTTTTCACAGCTATTTGTAAGGCTTCCCCAGACAGCCATTTTGCTTTTTTTCATTTCTTTTCCATGGGGATGTCTTGATCCCTGTCTCCTGTACAATGTCACAAACCTCATTCCATAGTTCATCAGGCACTCTATCTATCAGATCTAGGCCCTTAAATCTATTTCTCACTTTCTGTTACTTGCTTCTAAATAAGTTATAATTGCAAGTGCACATACCATCCAAGTGATGCTTTCTTCACTAACTTCAAAGGTGACCTTGAAAGATTTCTTACAGCCCATCTGAGGAGACATTGCTTTGTTTATCTTGTAGGCTTGGCTCAGAGGTGATCAGTGAGAAAGGAGACCCAGTTAGTTCCTTCCTAGCAGTCATGGCAAGTTCCAGACAAATTGATGGAGCAGTGCACAAGCCTGCAAGCCTGACTTTTAGAGCAAGGAGACATTTTATTTGGTCAAGGGGGCATCCTTCTGTGGAAATGCTTGGGTTTTCATGTTTGGTCATTGGCAGAGCCTCCGGGCACTTAGGTGTGAACTTCATAGACATAGAAAAGCAATTATTTTTACACCAACATTTTAAGTCCTAAGATTGACTTATAGGTGTCAGGAAAAAGGGAAAGTAGTCTAGTCAAGGCTGTGGTTTTTCCAGTAGTCATGTATGGATGTGAGAGTTGGACTGTGAAGAAGGCTGAGCGCCGAAGAATTGATGCTTTTGAACTGTGGTGTTGGAGAAGACTCTTGAGAGTCCCTTGGGCTGCAAGGAGATCAAACCAGTCCATTCTGAAGGAGATCAACCCTGGGACTTCTTTGGAAGGAATGATGCTAAAGCTGAAACTCCAGTACTTTGGCCACCTCATGCGAAGAGTTGACTCATTGGAAAAGACTTTGATGCTGGGAGGGATTAGGGGCAGGAGGAGAAGGGGACGACAGAGGATGAGATGGCTGGATGGCATCACGGACTCGATGGACGTGAGTCTGAGTGAACTCTGGGAGTTGGTGATGGACAGGGAGGCCTGGTGTGCTGTGATTCATGGGGTCGCAAAGAGTCGGACACGACTGAGCGACTGAACTAAACTGAACTGAGTCTTATCTTTACCTAGTGAAGACATACTTGATCTGCTTCACAGTTGGAGTCAGGTAAAGATACATATTGAGTGAAGACAGTCAAATAGTCTCTCTTCCCCGGATACTCAAACTAATTCCCCATGGGGCTTAACATGTTTTTTGGTTCATAAAACAAATGGATAAGTTTTCAACAGGATTCCTGCTTTGGCCAGTCTGGCTGAGAAAGATTCTTGAGTCTGTAACACCCTAAGATTTGAGTGGTTAAGCATAAACTCCACAATTGAGCAGGCTCTGTGGAAGAAAGACCTGGAAGGGGTATCTGGCTTGGGAGAAGATCGGCAGAGAGAGGTCTGGTTCAGAGGATAGTACTCAGCTGAAGGAAGGAAACGTGGGGTCCGAGGAGAATTAATAGGCTGATTCATGTTGATGTATAGCAGAAACCAACAGACTGTAAAGCAGGTATCCTCCAATTAAAGGAAAAAAAAGTCAAATCAAATAAAATATAGCATATACGGGGGAAAAATAGGCACTCCGTTGAATAGTATTTCTTATATTAATTAGTAAGGATTGGCTGAATTATGCTGTAATGACAGACAAGCCCCAAATCTCAAAGGCTTTATACAACAAGAGTTTATTTTTCTCTTATGCCAAGCCCTTTATGGGCCCAGGCGTTTCTCTAGGATAGTTATCCTCTGCATGGAGACTGAGTGTCCAGGCTGCTGCTCTCTTTTGGACCTTCCATCTCACAATTGCCTCAGTAGGGCAAGAAAAAGCCTGGAGAATCACACATGGGCGATTCCCTGTCTCAGCCTGGAAATGGTGTATGCCGTTACAGGGGCCGTCACAACCAGTCACGTGGCCCTCCTCAACTTCAAGGAACACAAAAGCTGAGAAGCGCAGCCTTCCACAGGCCTGGATTACAAAAGGAATCCGATACTGGTAGATAGGGTGATGTCCACTCTAATTTGTAGAACTTCTCTTAGGGAAGTGTTCTGTGCCAAGCTGTCCCTCAGTTTAGAATTTCTTCCCAGAAGGGGCTTGGGGCAGCTTTATGGTTGGAAGAGGTGTCAGGGACTTATTTTGAAACTGCATTTACATAGCCAGAAACAATTATAAGGATCTAATATTTGTTTTGGGCAACTTTTGGTGAGAGCTGTGAGTGAGCAAAATCCCCCAGTCCCACCTCTTTCCCTCTCCTGTGTCTTGTCACTCACAGTGCCCGAGCTTAGGCAGTGAGCATGTACACGTTGGGCACCATTCAAACCCCCTCAAAGGGCAGGTCACCCATGGGCCCTCCTGGGCAGGGAGGCCCGCGGAAGTTGTGCAGGCCACCCGTGAGACCCTGGCTCTCACAACAAGACACCTCAGTCTGTGCTGCTACCTCCTTTCAACTTCTGTTTCTTCAAACATCAGTTCCACACATTGCCGTCCCAGTAAGCGCAGCTTCTCAGGAAAGGCCACCGGAAAAGGGCAATCAATAGATTAGATGACTGCTGCGACTCTTGGAGCTCATCTCCTGCTAGGAGTGGGTCTGTGCGTGTGTGTCGGAAAGAGCAGGAGAGCAGAGAGCCGCACTTAGGCAGTTTTCTCAGCAGGAAGAGACAGCAGAGCACTCAGCCCAGTCAATGAGCTGGGAGGAGGGCAGACAGGAAGACGCGCAGCTGGGTGATTTGTGGCCCCTCCACCCTGGGAAGCTCTTTTCAATCTAGGGGCTTGGAACAGCCTCACTGCCCTTGGGTGGTGTCTTGGCCAGTTTCTGACCCTGCCAGATTTGGTCACCAGACGTTGGAGCTTTGCTTTGTCCTCCCCGGGCTCAGTCTGCCTTGCACAGAGAACTGTGATATTTTATGGGTCTACCTAAGGGAAATGAAGACCAAATATACGTGTCCTTTGTGTTCCTTTTGTGCTAGTCCCCACATCAGCAGATCTTCCTTCCTCTATGTTCACTCACCCAGGGCAAACCTCTCTGGTTATCATGCCCAGTCTTGGAAATTTCTCCGTAAATGTTCCTGTCTTCGGGCTTACTTCGGCAGCACAGATGCTAAAACTGGAAGGATACAGAGAAGATTAGCATGGCCTCTGGGCAAGGATGACATACAAATTCGTGAAGTCCTCTGTAAGTTTTCAGTTAAGGGATACATAAAACAATTAAATGTTAAAATATGATATCAAAAGCAGTTATCATGAGGGGAAAAGAGTACAAATCAGAGTATTTTTAATGCTTTTGAAATTAGGAGTTCAGCAACTTAAAAACAATCATATATATGTGTGTGTGTATATATATATATATAGAGAGAGAGAGACAGAGAGACTGCTATACAAAAAACCTCATGGTAACTGCAACCTAAAAATCTATAATAAATACACACACACACACACACAAAGGAATCTAAATATAACACTAAAAATAGTCATCAAATCACAGGAGAAGAGAGTAACTGTTCCTGCCTCAGTTTCATTCCCTGAGTGAAATCTCTGTTATTCTGAAACCTATTCTGGCAAATGGATAATAATTAACAAGTTTTCTCCCTTATCAGTTAATGAATTATTTGACACAGTTAATTTTAATTCTACAAATGTATTCGTCCACCCATTTATCTATATTCCCTCTTTATTCAATAACATTGTTTTTAAGTAAAATATTTTACGTAAAATATTCTGTTGGTGCCCTAGGGGATTTGGGGGAAAAGAAAGTGATTAAACAGAGCTAGTAAAAAGTATCCAAGGGTTTCTGGGCAGGATGCCAGCAGTGGCCATCCTAGGAAGTGACTTGTAAACTGCCATTGTGTTAGCCAGACTACCCAAAGCTGTCTACAGACACAATGTGACCCTATCAACCTTCTTCTCTGAAGCTCAGGGGAAGACACAGCTCCATTTTTTTTTTGAAACTTTTTGTCCATTATGAGGAGTTGCATTTTAAAGCCGGATTCTGGAATTTCATTAACTTTCAAAACAATAATCAGGCCTAAAGATGAATTCTATTGGGAAAAAATAGAGAAAAGGATGAAAAGAACTTTATCTAAAGACAATTAAATAGGAGCATGTAGTATTAACCATTCACAGTATTAGTAACACAGATGCAAATTGACCCCAAAACACGAGAACTTGTTCGATAAAGCAGAGACTCAGTGTATTGTGAAACAAAAGGCATTCAAAAGAATCTTCAGATTAGATGTGGAAAAGATGAAAAAAAAATAATGAATATATATATATATATCGCTATTAACATTTACTAAGGAAAAAAAAGTTGATTTAATATATTTTTCTCAAAAGCTGTTATGAAGCCAGTGAAGCCATCTTCTATTGACAGCATCTCAGAACCGAGGAAACAGGGTACATCTGTCATTAATATGTGTTAACACACTGGTCCTGGCTCTAAAACTGCAACCATTTCCAAGTTAGACAAAGGAAAATAAATCAATATGGCCTGAGGAAATTTTGCAGGCAGAAATATTTACTATGACCACTAAGCTGAATTACTGATTTTAATAGGATTATCTCAGGCCAAGGCGTACACTTTATGATTAAAAAAAAAAAGAAAAGTAAATTGTAGCACTGTGGAATCTTTGAGTTTAAAAGACCTGAGGAGGGTTCTCTTCCTAGTTCCAGTAAGGCTTCTATTAAGCCCCTAAGTGTTGTAATAATGTCTGCATAAATATTGGTTGCCAGAATATTCAGGTCAAGTTGTAATTCAGTTCAGAAAAAATAATAAGACCCAAACTCTCTTTATCATTTATAATGAAGCTTGACTGTGAATCACAGAGAGCTAAAATAATAGTAATTTAAGGGAGGCAGACATAAAATTTCCATGTTATTCTGACAACTGGGGCACATAAAGTCCTCAGAGGCCCAGGATTCCTCTACATTTTCCTTATTACTCAAGTTGGTGGCTAGAGCTCCAGCCATCACATATGCATTCCAGGTAGCAGGATGGAAGGCAGACAAAGAAGAGAGGAGCAAAAAGCACATTATAGCTATTGCTTAAAGAACATTCCCAGGAGTTGCCAAAAGATATTTCAGTATATGTCTATGTGTTCACCAGGCTTTAGTCACATGGTTATGCTGAACTTCAAGGGACTAAGAGAAATATTCTTATGTGGGGTGAAGAGGTGGCTAGAGCACAGCTAAAAATGAGAACTCTCTTAATGTGGAAGAAGGGAAGAATGAACACTGAGGGGGAGATAACATTTTCTGCAAACCTCTTTGCCAGCTCTTAAAATTGGTGGTTTGTTTGGTAATTGAAAAAGTCAGTTAAAGCAGGAAATCACAAAAAAAGAGACTTTGTCCTGTACATCTCCTCCATCTGACCATTTCTGAGTTATATCCTGTTATTAAAAACCTGCAATCAAGTCTTTTACAACTGATTCATGTAGCTCAAAAAACACCATAAACATCGTCAGTACCTCTGGTTGCAGAAGAGCCGAAGGTGATACCACAAATAAGACTGACTGCAGCGTTTATGTCTCATTTCATTTGTCTGATTGGAAAACTGTGCTGTAAGAACAAAAATTACCAGGACAAGGTAAATAGCTGGACAGCAGTTTCTTTATCCTGAACAGCTGCAGTGTCAATGACAGTCACCGCTTTCTGACCCCATGGGTGGTACATGCCATCAAAAAACCTACAGGAGACAGTAGCCAAAAGCAAGATTTGATTGTGAAGATGGAGAAACGGGGGCTGGCAAATGCATCCCTACTTTTAATAAAATGAGTTTTGAGGTTGAAAAAAGGGAAAGAAGCGGATTCTGAAATTTCCTAGTGACATACCTTAGCTGTGAATGACCCTTCCATCCAAATATCTGCATTTTGGGAATCTGTTGCATGGAGTTTTCCCATCTGCAATATGTGAAATTACCCACTCCAGTATTCTGGCCTGGAGAATTCCATGGACTGTAAAGTCCATTACAGTCCATGGAGTCACAAAGAATCAGACACGACTTTGACTTTCACAAGTGTTTGAAGATTGATAAATACAGATGAAGAAATATATGAATCTTTTATATAATAGAATTAGATGTAATCTAAAAAGTGAAAGGAGATGAGTATTCTCTTGTTTCTTTGTTTTAAGACTGTAACTGTCTGGTTTGCCTTCATCTCCATGGATACAAAGTATGTTTAAGTAATATGTTGTACTCACTATGGCAGAAATAACAAAGTCTTCTCTTTGAGGGGAAAAAAGAGAGAGAAGCAAGAACTTAAAGACCTTAACCCTCTGAAGATATGATCCTTTAGTTGTTATTGTTCAGTTGCTAAGTCATGTCCAACTCTGCGACTCCATGAACTGCAGCATGCCAGGCTTCCCTGTCCTTCACTCTCTCCTGGAGTTTGCTCAAATTCATGTCCCTTGAGTAGGTGATGCCATCGAACCATCTCATCCTCTGTCGCCCTCTTCTTTTGCCTTCAATCTTTCCCAGCATCAGGGTCTCTTCTAATGAGTCAGCTCTTCACATCAGGTGGCCAAAGTATTGGAGCTTCACTTTCAGCATCAGTCCTTCCAATGATATTCAGGGTTGATTTCCTTTAGGATTGACAGGTTTGATCTCCTTGCAGTCCAAGGGACTCTCAAGGGTCTTCTCCAGCACCACAGTTTGAAAGCATTAATTCTTTGGTGCTCAGCATTCTTTATGGTCCAACTCTCACATCCATTCATGACTACTGGAAAAACCGTCAGTTCAGTTCAGTTCAGTCGCTCAGTCGTGTCTGACTCTTTGCGACCCCATGAATCGCAGCACGCCAGGCCTCCTTGTCCATCACCAACTCCCGGAGTTCACTCAGACTCACGTCCATCGAGCCCGTGATGCCATCTAGCCATCTCATCCTCTGTCGTCCCCTTCTCCTCCTGCCCCCAATCTCTTCCAGCATCAGAGTCTTTTCCAATGAGTCAACTCTTCGCATGAGGTGGCCAAAGTACTGGAGCTTCAGCTTTAGCATCATTCCTTCCAAAGAAATCCCAGGGTTGATCTCCTTCAGAATGGACTGGTTGGATCTCCTTGCAGTCCAAGGGACTCTCAAGAGTCTTCTCCAATGCCACAGGTCAAAAGCATCAATTCTTTGGTGCTCAGCCTTCTTCACAGTCCAACTCTCATATCCATACATGACCACAGGAAAAACCATAGCCTTGACTAGATGGACCTTTGTTGGCAAAGTAATATCTCTGCTTTTCAATATGCTGTCTAGGTTGGTTGTAACTTTCCTTCCAAGGAGTAAGCGTCTTTTAATTTCATGGCTGCAATCACCATCTGCAGTGATTTTGGAGCCCCCCCAAAATAAAGTCTGACACTGTTTCCACTGTTTCCCCATCTATTTCCCATGAAGTGTACCTCCATGCAATGAAATACCAACACTCTAAAAAGGACTTAAGAGATCATTTCAATTATTAAAGTCAAGCGAGTATTAAGGGCATAACTCTCTCATTTATACTCTTTTATAAATATGAAATTTTCCATATAGAAAGTTTTTTTGAAAGAAGTTGTCTTTTACCTGTAGTTACTAACTCCTCTTGGGCTACTCACTCGTTTGAGAACTTGTGAAAGCTCGAGGCCTTCTCCATAGAAAATTTAGATAGCTCCATTCATGAACATCTTGCCTATCACGTATCATAGATCCTGCAAGAATCCCTGGCTTCTAGTCCTTCTTCTTTAATTTACAAATGAGGAAACTGAGTTCCAGGAGGTGAGCGGATTTGCCAAAGGTGGTGGAAGGAGTCTGTGATGACGAGCTGCTGTCTGCCTCTCCTGCAGCCCAGTCACAGATACTCTAACCAGATGGGGACATCCCAGAACAGAGGTCAGTGCATGGCCAGCATCCCCCAGAGGCGCTGTGGGTGTTTTATCCATCTCTTCTTCCTGACCCCCTTATTTCTATAAAGGAAATTCCCACTGGCCTAGGCACCCGGGTGTGAAATCCTGGGCCCCCCTTCCCCTTCCTCTTCCTCACCCTCTGTAGCAGTCACCGAGTCCTCTGACTCCCGCTCTGCACCAGCTCTCCTCTCAGACCCCCTTTGCCTTTCCTCCTGTCATCATTCATCACAGCTCTGCCTGCACTGTGGCAGCTATCTCTTAACTCGCATGTCTCAAGCCTCAACTCAACCAGTTTAACCTCCCCCAAGCCTACCTCACACCATGTTTCTGCCCTGCTCAGAAACTGCTTGTGATCCATTTCCCAGTGAGTCTCCTGAGGCCCAGAAGGTGACATGTCAAAACCAAGGCCACACGGCTGGTGGATGGAGCCCTGGAACTCCAGAACCCAGGCCTGCTTGTTTCAAATGTAATGCCCTTCAAAGATCAACCCTGGCTCATGGTATCAGGACCAACTGGGGAGTTTGATGAAAATGCAGATTTCTGAGATCCTTCCTGAGATGATTTAGTCAGAATCTCCAGGGAATATGCCTTTTCAATAAGCTCTGAAGATACTTCCAAGAATTAGTCGTATGTGGGAATTACTTCACTGTAGGAATATATGTAGTATTAGATAACCAATACTACATCTAATACTAGTAGATGTAGTATTTGATAACCAATTAGTTTATTTAAAAATACATTCATCAGTTCAGTCGCTCAGTCATGTCCAACTCTTTATGACCCCACGGACTGCAGTACGCTAGGCCTCCCTGTCCATCACCAACTCCCAGAGTTTACTCAAATTCATGTTCATTGAGTTGGTGATGCCATCCAACTGTCTCATCCTCTGTTGTTCCCTTCTCCGCCTGCCTTCAATCTTTCCCAGTGTCAGGGTCTTTTCCAGTGAGTCAGCTCTTCACATCAGGTGGCCAAAGTATTGAAGTTTCAGCTTCAACATAAGTCCTTCCAATGAATATTAAGGACTGATCTCCTTTAGGATGGACTGCTTGGATCTCCTTGCAGTCCAAGGGACTCTTAAGAGTCTTCTCCAACACCACAGTTCAAAACCATCAATTCTTCAGTGCTCAGTTTTCTTTATAGTCCAACTCTCACATCCATACATGACTACTGGAAGAACTATAGCTTTGACTGGACGGACCTTTGTCGGGAAAGTAATGTCTCTGCTTTTTAATATGCTATCTAGGCTGGTCATAACTTTCCTTCTAAGGAGTAAGTGTCTTTTAATTTCATGGCTGCAATTACTTTTGAGCCCCCCAAAATAAAGTGACACTGTTTCCATTGTTTCCCCATCTATTTGCCATGAATTGATGGGACAAGATGCCATGATCTTCGTTTTCTGAATGTTGAGCTTTAAGCCAACTTTTTCATTCTTCTCTTTCACTTTCATCAAGAGGCTCTTTAGTTTTTCTTCACTTTCTGCCATAAGGGTGGTGTCATCTGCTTCTCTGAGGTTATTGATATTTCTCCCAGCAATCTTGATTCCAGCTTTTGCTTCATCCAGCCCAGTGTTTCTCGTGATGTACTCTGCATACAAGTTATTAATTTATTGATTATCTAACACAGCACACATTAGTAATAGTTCAGACATCATTGCTACTTTCATTTATCATAAACATTGTTGAAATAAATAGCCTGCTTGTGACTGCAAATCCAGAAGACCAGAAAAGGAGGCCACTGGTTGGTATTCCTTCATTTGAAAGGTTAGTGACAGGGCTGCAACTGCTTGGAAACATTTATTCTTCATCCAGTTACGCTTAGCAAAGGCACAAAGCAGCAGCTAATGTTTCATTGCTAACTCTGCCAAACTGCTGAATCCGCACGTGAATCATGAACTTTGTCTCTTAGTACAATCCCCTGTGAATCAGAGCCGGAGCCCCTGAGCCTCTTTCCTCAGAGACTTTCATAGCCAGACTCATCTTTCTCTTTCTACAGTGTTCAGACCCTTCAAAGGAAGGACAAGCTATTTATTACAATACACACATCCTACCCAGACCATGGATTCCATGCCTAAAAAGTTCAAGTCTTCAAAGGAACCTCAAGGAAGGCTAAGATAAGCAATATGTGGGCAAACTAAAGAGACTGGGTGAGTTGAAAGGGAGACATACACCGGTGGGCTGAGCTCTGTGGTTGAGAGCAAATGTCTCCAGACATGTTTGGCGAGTCATGGGTTATCGATGCAGGCTGGTGGATCCCAGCCAAACCGAACACCCCTTTCGGTGCTTCATATAAACTCGATCTGGGCATGACCAAGGTCCCTGAAACTTCCTCTCTCAATGCCAGACCTCTCTCCTCACACCTAGAAGACTAGGCTGTCTGTGAAAGAAGAGTAGGTATCCAGAGGGGCCCAGTCTGACAACAGAGAGTTAAGCTGATCAGCTCAACCATAGACTACAAAGGGCATGAGGGAGCATGCTGAGGTGAGAGAAATATTCTACACTTTGGTCAAGGTGGTGGTTACACAGATACATCCATTTGTAAAAAATTCTTGGAATAATACACTCAGAAAACACAAATGTTATTGCCAGTATAGATTATACTTCAATAAAACTGACTTTAAAGTGATACATTAACTAAGCACAATCTAATTGTTTAAGATTAGAAAGTATAGACAAAAGATATATAGAAGGTTAAGAGTGAAGCAAAGCGTTATAGTAAAATAATGAAAAAGTGGTATACTTTCTTATACACTATAGTTTATAGCAACTTCAACATATTTTGAATGAGTCAAATAAATATTAGAAAGACATACTAATCTAGAGATTTATCATTATTTATACTTCTTTATTTCTTACTTTCTTGTTTACAGTCTGTCTTGCTCGCTAAAGTTTCAGCTCCATTAGGATGGGGACCATAGTTGTTTTTTCCAGTGAAATATCGTCTGTCACTTTATTTATATAATACCTGTGGCACAATCAAAGTTCAGTAAATATTGGGTGGTACCATATGAAACTGCAGCTTTCATAGATAAAGAACAGTTCAATGTTAGCAGTTTCATCTGGTTCAGTCTAATACTTGTTGAACAGATGAGATTTCTCCCATAAGGTATTGATTTCTAAAGAAGTCACAGAAATACACTCCCAGTATTGTAAAATTATTTCTGCCAATGTTATAAAGCTTCTTTTTTTTAACACTTCTGACTTGTTTCACCCAGAATTTTCATAGACTGTAAGAGACCTCCAAGAATTCCTTCTTGTTTATCATTTACACCAGTGTCTCATATTGCTGGAGTTTTAGAAGTTTATCCTAACACAAATTCCACTGTTTCGAATGGCACCATAAGTCTATTTTCTCTTATTTTATCATGCCTGAGATTGGAAGGCTGGCTGCCATTCTATAGTTGCTATTGAATTCATCAAGAAGTATTTAACATCTATTACAAGCCAAGACTGTGATAGGAGCTATCAGGCATATAAAAATGAATAAGGCACAATGTTTACTATCCAGGAACTCACAGTTACATAGAAAGTTAATATCTGACACAAATTCATCTTCCAGGAAGAAGGAGAAAGAAGGTGATAAGTTCCATGAATGAGGCATTACGTGTTACAGGATATCCTTATGGGAGAAAATACGAGGTAGGACCCTACCTCACAGACAATATGAAATCCATATATGATAAAGATAGGTGTGTGTTTAAATATGTCCTTACACACCTTGAGAGAAAATAGAATGCTTTTATAATTTAGGATCAGAGTGGGTCTTCCCAAGGAAGACAAAACAAAACCCAAAAGTATTAAATAGAAAAAAAATAGCATAAAAACTTAAAATTTCTTTACAATGAAAGACATCATAAAGTTCAGAGACAAGTGACAATTCTTTGACATAGCAGTTTCATTTCTAGGAATCTATCCTATAAATATACTTCACAGATATATGGAAAACATTATTCATTTAAGTGTTGCTTATAACTATACAGTACCTGAAAACCACTCAAGTATTCAGGATAAACTGTGGAGCATCCACATAGTAGACTACTGGGCAATTGGCAGGATGAAGAAGACCCCTGTTGTATGGATATGGAGTGATCACCTGCAGATTTACAGTGTAAATTAAGAGAAAGACTAAGGGCAGAACATTTTTTTTGTTGTTGTTGTTTGCTACGTTTTATGTAAGAAAAGGAATGAAAAGACTATAGAGACAATTTTGTTTATGTTTACAAAATGAAGGCCAGGAAAGGAGTTTCCTACAGGGGATGGGGAAGAACAAACTGGAGGATAGAGGTGGAGATGAGACTTTTCTCTCTTTACCTTTCTGAGTAGTTTTTGACTTTTGAATCTTATAAAATATAGTATCTATTAGCTCTTAAAATTAAATTAGAAAGATAAACGACATTCTAGGGAAACTACATAAAGGTTTAACAGCCATGGTATGGACTGAGTGCTTGTATCACGAAATGTTGAGAATTGAATGTTTTTGTTCCCCCATGATTCACGGTTGAAATCTTAACCCTTAATGTGATGGGTATTAGGGAGTAGGGACTTCGGGAGGTAGGTCATGAAGTTGGAGTTCTCATGATGGCACTGTGTTGTTCAGTCACTAAGTCATGTTCAATCTCTGCAACCCCATAAACTGCAGCACACCAGGCTTCCCTGTCCTTCACTATCTCCCAGAGTTTGCTCAAACTCATGTCCACTGATTCGATGATGCCATCCAACCATCTCATTCTCTGTTGGCCCTTCTCCTCCTGCCCTCAATCTTTCTCAGCATCAGGGTCTTTTCCAGTGAGTCGGCTCTTTGCATCAGGTGGCCAAAGTATTGGAGCTTCAGCTTCAGCATCAGTCCTTCCAATGAATATTCAGAGTTGATTTTCTTTAAGATTGACTGGTTTGATCTCCTTGCTGTTCAAGGGTCTCTCAAGAGTCCTCCAGTGCCACAGTTCAAAAGCATCAATTCTTCAGTGGTCAGCCTTCTTTATGGTCCAACTGGACATGACTTCCTTGGTGGCTGAGTGGTAAAGAATCTGCCTGCAATGCAGGAGACCAGGACTCAATCCCTGGTGTTGGGAAGATTCCCCTGGGGAAGGCAATGGCTACCTGCTCCAGTATTCTTGCCTGGAGAATTCCATGGACAGAGGAGCCTGGAGGGCTACAGTCCATTGGTCCACAAAGAGGTGGGTACGGCTGAGTGACTAACGTGATGGCGTTGGTGCCCTTATAGGGAGAGACACTGGAGCTTGTGCGTGCTCCCCTCCCCCACACCCCTCTCTCTGTGTCTTGTGAGCACACAATGAGAAGTCAGCCATTCACAAACCAGGAAGCAGATCTCATCAGACACCAGACCTGCCAGTGCCTAGATCCTGAACTTCCAAGACTGGAAGAAGTAAATACCTGTTGTTTAAGCCACTTCATCTTATAGCAGCTTGAACTGACTAAGAGAAGTCACGGTAAATAGTATTAAGTATTAGTCGCTCTTTGTGACCCATGGACGATAGTCCTCCAGGCTCCTCTGTTCATGGGATTCTCCAGTCAGGAATACTGGAGTGGGTTGCTGTTCCCTTCTCCAAAATAGTATAAAAAGTTCACACAAATAAATAAGAAATTTCTATCTCGTAGAAAAGCTAGCAAAGGGGACTCACAGAAAAATCTGTCCTCTACTGTTTATCTCCTCTATTCTCGGCACGCTACTCCCAGTATTTCTGATCACCAACGGGTAGTAATTTTTTCTACACCAAGCAATCCTACAACACCAGCTGGGTGTCATACAACATAACTCAATCCTGACACTGTCTAGCTAAAGTTAGCATCAGATTCCGTAGGGTAAGTGTTCAGTTCCACAATACTGGCCCCCGTCACTTTCACACACACTTCAGGTGCCATTCACAAGTCCAAGTTGGTGATTAATCAGTCTCAAGCCCTCTAATCATAAGATTGGTTCCCCTGGCAACCAGCCCCCATCCTTACTACTGCTACTACTACTAAGTCGCTTCAGTCGTGTCCGACTCTGTATGACCCCATAGATGGCAGCCCACCAGGCTCCGCCGTCCCTGGGATTCTCCAGGCAAGAATACTGGAGTGGGTTGCCATTTCCTTTTCCAGTGCATGAAAGTGAAAAGTCAAAGTGAAGTTGCTCAATCGTCTCCAACTCTTAGCGACCCCATGGACTGTAGCCCACCAGGCTCCTCTGTCCATGGGATTTTCCAGGCAAGAGTACTGGAGTGGGGTGCCATTGCCTTCTCCACCCCATCCTTAAGGGCTTTCCAAATTCACTTCATTAACGTAAACTCAGGTGTTGGCTGAAAGGCGCTTGTCATGAAAATCCAAAGGTTTTAGGAGTTCTGTGCCAGAAATGGACAAATACCACATTTCTTATTGTAAGTCACAATATCAGAGGCAAGAACAGGTAATTTATAGAAGAAAAACAAATAGCAGTAGACATAAATATGTAATGATACTATTCTCAGCAGGTACAAAATAAATTCAAATTGAAACAAAAAGAAGATATTTTTCATGAACCTGATTACCTTAAATTTAAAAGATTGATGATACCAGTCAAGAATGAGAGGATGGGGAAGCAGGAACTTTTTAATACAACTGTTGGTATAAGTATAAATTGGTAGAGCCTTATAGGAATATCTTCAAAATTCCAAATCTAGGAATTTATGCCCAATACACTTACAAGGAAAACCAGGAAATATACAGCAATGGTGTTTATTGCAGCAATGTTTGTAACAGTAAAAACTGAAAACCAATGTCCACTATATTACAACATAGCTATACAATGGAAAGACCTTGAAGATATATCAAGTAGATAAAGCAAATTGCAGTAAATTATGGCCAATTTTTATCAACCAAAGGTTAATGATTTTATCATATGTGTGTTTGCACATCTAGGTATGTGTATACTGCTGCTGCTGCTGCTAAGTCGCTTCAGTCGTGTCTGACTCTGTGCGCCCCCATAGACGGCAGCCCACCAGGCTCCCCCGTCCCTGGGATTCTCCAGGCAAGAACACTGGAGTGGGTTGCCATTGTATACACACATATATATGGAAAAATCTGGTATAATAGTAAATATTAATATAGTTATTTTTGAGGGTGTATAGCCTGTAGTTCTATATCATTCAAGTTTTTTTTAATAACAAATGTGTATTCCTTTAAAACCATAAGAAGATGTTTAAAACTCCAGTTGAAAGTTTAGAGTTGACGTTGTAGAAGAGCTGACATTTCATGCCATCAAAAAGTCCAAGCTGAAGAAAACCTTAAAAGTCATCTAATTTTGTGGTTTCCAAATGCATTCAGTATTCTAATTGCATCAGAAGTACCAGGGAAACTTTTTTGTAAGAAACGTTTTCTTTTCTTTGCCATTGGATCATATCTCTAGGTTGTGTAGGAAATTTTTAAATTTGTTATTTATTTATTTATTTTCAGCTCCGCTGGGTCTTCATTGCTGTTCAGGCTTTTCTCTGTTTACAGCAAATAGCTACTCTCTAGTTGCAGTGCAAGGGCTTCTCATTGTGGAGGCTTCCCTTTTTGCGGAGCACGGGCTGTAGGGTGTGGGGGCTCCCATAGAGGCAGCATGTGGGCTCAGCAGTTGTGGCCTCCAGGTCCTAGAGCGCAGGCCGGGCAGTCGTGGCTCCGGGGCCCCAGGGTGCAGGCTCGGCAGTCGTGGCTCCTGGGCTTAGTGGCTCTGTAGCATGTGGGATCCTCTTGGATCAGGGATCAAACCCATGTCTCTTGCATTGGCAGGTATATTCTTTACCACTGAGCCACCAGGGAAACCCAGAAACTTTTTTTTAATGGGGACAGATGCCTGGTCTCCATTTTCCAGATTATGATTCAGAATTTTGGAGGTGAGGCTGAGAAACCTATTTTTAAAACAATCTCCAGGTGACTCTGGTACTATGTCAGACTTAAAAACTATTTATTTCAACCTCCTAAGCAATGCAGTAGCACTCCTCTGGAAGCCTTGATGTAGATTATTTCAGAGATGAACGTTTCATACACATGTGAGAACCCTGTAGAGAGATTTCATGATCAAGTGTATGTAAGACTTCCTCGATTCTGCAAAATCTGGGTAAAGTTGGTTTCAACCCTAACAATTTCAGAGCATGTTCAAGTTTAAAGTCTTCCCCAAGATATTTGCAGGTTTCCAAGAGAGAGCACGTGCTTTACGTTGTGGGGGGTTTGGCCTCTGTCTCAGGCTCTAGGCTTCTGTGAGCTCTTATACTGCCTCAGACCTGTACAACCTTGCCTTATCACTCTCTTCACCCAACTGCTTTCCTTGGCTTTGTCTTTCCTCGTGGCACTTCCCAGGGGCTGAGGTACTGTATGTTTCTGTGTTGGTCTATTGACATCTCCCCGCTAGAATGTGAGCCTGCTTGGGAGTAGGCACTCTGTCTGCAGTATTAACCCCCTTGTCCTCAGTGGCTCTGATAGCACCTAGCACAGAGGTTTGAGCACTCAAAAATATCTACTGATACTTGTCTTTCTCCATCTGGCTTACTTAACTTAGTGTGGTCATCTCTAAGTCCATACTTGTTGCTGTAAATGGCCTTATTTCATTCTTTTCCATGGCTGAGTAACATTCCATTATATACATGTATCATATCTTCTTTATCCATTCATCTGTTGACAGGCATTTAGGTTGCTTCCTTGTCTTGGTTATTTTAAATAGCACTGCTGTGAACATTGGGATACATGTATCTCTTCAGATTAGAGTTTTCTCTGGATTGCTTTGGTGTACACCTGAACCTTACATGTTATTGTAAATCAAAGGGGGAGAAAAAGAAAGAAAGTGAAGTCACTCAGTCGTGTCTGACTCTTTGCGACCCCACAGACTGTTTAGCTGGCTAGGCTCCTCCATCCGTGGGATTTGCCAGGCAGAGTACTGCAGTGGGTTGCCATTTCCTTCTCCAGGGGGTCTTCCTGACCCAGGGAGACAACCTAGGTCTCCCACATTGCAGGCAGACTCTTTACCGTCTGAGCCACAAGGGAAGCTACAGTAAACCAACTATACTTCAATTAAACATTTAAAATATTTCTAGGTCTAGAAATAGATGATGGAAGGAAGGAGCAAAGAGATGTTCTGACTCTCAAGTCCATTCTGTCCTCCCCGGGTCTGCCTCTTGCCATTCTACCTGCTCACTTCTTGCTGGCTTCACTCTCTCCCCATCTCCCTTTTCTACTCACTCCTCTCTCTCAGGAACAAACAGATTCCTCTTCTTGCTTCTCTCTGTTTTTTTAAAGTAGACTTTATTCCTTACAGTGGTTTTAGCCTCATAGCAAAATTGAGCTAAAGTTTCAGAGATTCCTCCTCCACCCCCTCCTTCTACATGTGTGGTCTCGCCTGTTATCAACACCCCCACTCCTTAACTCTTTTTAAAAAAATGTATTTAAAATTTTTTTTAAATTGGGGGATAATTACTTTATCATATTGTCTTGGTTTCTGCCATACATCAACATGAATCTCCTTGCCTTTGGATAGGAGTTTCCCTCACCTCCTCTAATTCTTTCAAATCTGACATTTCTGCTTTAGAAATCTCTCCAACACGAATTAGATACATCACAGCATCTCCTCCAATCACAGACAATCTTCTCCATGATAGAGATTCTGGGTCAGAAATAAATATATTTATAGTCATTGAAAATCCCTTTCTCCATCATCACCACCACTTGAAGATCTCCGTTTGCCCCTCAGGAGCAGGAGAAAATATGTCTGTAGTCTGCCTTGTTCACTTGGCCACCCTGGCTGAAGAGGCAGCTTCTGCCTAAATTCCGTGGTTCCCATTTCCTGGTTCTGCATCATATGGTCCTTTGTGTAATCTGACATACAGAACTTCTCTTCATTTTTCTGACGCTCTTTACCTGGGATCCTTTGACTTCCAATGCCCTTCTCAGAAGGAAGCCCACATACCTGACACCCCCCAGGTGTAGCTCAAGCTAATTCAAACAACAGTGGGGTTATTCCTTTTGAAGACGTGGCCACGATACTTCTTTAATGCATAAAAGGGCTGGGCGCCAAGAATGTGCTTGTCCTTTTCCTGACCTGAGTTCCAGATCGCTGGGGTTTTTATCAAAGCAGCAGTTCAGATAAAGGTGTGGAAATTCTTCTTATTTTCTCCCTCAGATTACCACAGCCCTGTCCTGCCATCCAGATATGGCTCTCTGGGAAATTCAGCCAAATGGCTGAATTCAGCCAAAAATGGCTCTATTTTTTCAGATTCAGCAGCCATTGGTGGTGACAATGGTGCTTTCAGAGGAGGCTACAATCCCCAAAGAACCTTTTGTCTGATTAAACTCCCCCCCAGAAAATCTCTACGAAGAACATACACCAAATGTGCTAGCAGTTTCCAATGATTTGATCAGGGAAATACACTCCTATTCTCCCAAAATAATTTTTTCTGAGTCAGGCTCCCTTCATGATTGCTTCCTTGAGGCAGGTTTAAGAGGCCTCACATTACACTGACTTTGTCTAGAATTGTCAATGCGTATAGCTCATTTAAATGGACATCTGTGGAGGCTGCTTGGAGCAAAAATCTGGGCTCTTCTATCTTCCTGGGAGATGGTCTCTGTGGTGGAGACAAACCGGGGTGGCTCCTGGCTCAGCATCTTCCCAGCTGCCCCCTCAACCTGGGCAGGGCCAACTGATCCAAGAGAAGAAGGCGCTGACGCAGGCTGTGCCAGCCAGAGAGTGTGCCTTGAGCACGCAGACAAGTGGTGTTGAGGCGCCTAGTACCAGTGCTGTGGCAGAGTCCAGGAGCTCCTACTACAGCCCTGGCCCTGCCTCCCCCTAGTTCTGCTCTTTCTATTATTCAGAGTCCCTCCTATAAACCTGACTTTCATTGTGTTGGCCAGAGCTGAACATTATGCAGGCTTAAATTGCAAAGGGGCCTCTAGGGCCCTATTGTAGAATTCTAGCAGGAACCCTGTGTACTTCATCATCTTGGTCAGAGCCTTCTGCCAAAACTTAAGGTGTGTACATTTTGCCTGGAACCTGAACTCTGCATTTCGAACCAGTTCAAGGGATAATCCTAACAATCCATGTGTGTTATTATTATCTCTATTTTAGAAATGAGTCAAGTAAGGCCTTGTGTGGGTGCTCAGGGTCAAACAGCTACTAAGAGGTGGAGGCCAGGAAGAACCCAAGGTGTCAGATTTCAGAGCTTTGCTCTTAACCAGCATGCAGCAATGTCTCTATGAGGGTGTTCCGGCCTAAACCAGAGGACTGCATGTTTAGGCATGCCCAGCACCTTGTGGAAAGCCCTTCTGCCTTGAGTAGGAGGTAGGATAAGAAGACCTCCAGTCTTCCACTTCCCTCCCACCTAACCAAGAGTCTGAACTTTCTAAGCCAAAACCTCTATTTCTCTTACTTTGTCTCCTGCCCCATCCTTTGATACTGAGATGCAGAAAATGCTGAACCCTCACGGAGAAAGAGAGATACAAATAAGTAAATAACACTCCCTACACCAAAGAAGGGCTTCCCTGGTAGCCCAGCTAGTAAAGAATCCGCCTGCAATGCAGGAGACCCCAGTTCAATTTCTGGGTCGGGAAGATCTGCTAGAGAAGGGATAGGCTCCCCACTCCAGTATTCTGGGGCTTCCCTGGTGGCTCAGATGGCAAAGAATCTGCCTGCAGTGTGGGAGACCTGGGTTTGATCCCTGGGTTAGGAAGATCCCCTGGAGGAAGGCATAGCAACCTACTCCAGTATTCTTGCCTGGAGAATTCCCATGGCAGAGGAACCTGGTGGGCTATGATCCATGGGGACACAAAGAGTTGGACATGACTGAGTGACTAGGCACAGCACAGCAACCCTGAAGAAACCTTTCCAAAAAGTGAGTTTTCTTAGATGGCATTAGAAATGGCAGCTGAATGCAAAGGGAAAATTGTATCTGGTGAGGCGGAGAAGTCGTTTTATAGTCGCTCTTTAGTCTTTGTAAAGTTTAGTGAATAATATTCAAGTAACAGGAGTAGTAAGCTTCCCAGTTGGCACTAGTGGTAAAGAACCCGCCTGCCCATGCAGGAGACACAGGAGATGTGAGTTTTATCCCTGGGTCAAGAAGACCCCCTGGAGGAGGGCATGGCAACACACTCCAGTACTCTTGCCTGGAGAACCCCATGGACAGAGGAAGCTGGTGGGTTACAGTCCACAGGGTCGGATATGACTGAAGTGACTTAGCCTAAGCACAGCACAACAAGTGTAATAAACGTGTCACCATAATCATGACTCTTTTATGCTCATGGAATGCCAGCAGAGAGCTTTGTGTCAGAAAACGACATGTAATCACATTTCTCAAGGAAAGAATTTTGGGCATTGTTTGGCAGAAAAGGCAGAGATAGAGAATATAATCTGTGAAATCCGGTTCACAGTGCACTAAAATTACTCCTTACTGTGGGCCAATTTGCTTGCAAAGAAGTATGGGGTAATCTTTGTTCTGGGCAAATTCCATAGTTACTATCTATCTTGTGACCCTTCATATTCCTGGAATTGTCATTCGCTACCAGGCCAAAGGAGTGTGTTTACAGGCAGAGCAGGAAGCTGCCAGGGCCCGTTCTCCCTGTTTCCAAGTGGGCCATCGCCATGACTTAAGTTGAGTTCTAGGGATGCTGGTGCTGCAGAGACTGCCTCCTTGATGCTCCAGACATCAAGGTGCCAGGCAGACTCTAGAGGCCCTGCTGGCTCTGACTGGCTTTTTAAGAACAGAGTCAAAATTGGGGTTCAAAGGCCTCTCACTGCCCTTGTGAGCAAGACCAAGTCCTTAGCAGAGCAGGGCGCCCTCCAGCCACTGGTCAGTTTTCAGTCCCAGGAGTGCAACACGCCCTTCATGTTGCAGGGCCTCCTCCCGTGCTGTGCTTCCCACTGGGGGACTTTCCCCTCTCCTCTTTCTTTAGCTATCACTTCTTTTGCCACTGAGTCAGGGAAAGCTTCCCTGACCTCCCAAACTAGTGCACTTTACCCAGATTCACAGCATCTCATTCCTGTGCCTCGTAGCTCTTATCCCAGCTGCAATTTCACGTGTGTGTTTAATTACTTCACGTGTGTGTTTAATTACTTCACGTGTGTCGACATCCGATGTAAACTGTAGGCTCCATAAGAACAGGGCTGCATTAATTATTGATCACCTCTGTATCCCCAGGGCTTGTTCTCCGTGTGACACGTTGTCAATGCCCAGTTTCAGATATTCATTGAATGATACTTAAAGGATGAATGGTAAGTGCGGAGAAGGTTGTGACCTCAGGGAACTAGGGTATGATCACCATATGAGCTTCCAACCCTGTGATATTGCCCTGTGCATATAGACTGTCTTGGTCTGTTCAGGCTGCTATAACAAAATACCATCGGCTGGGTGGTTTACAAACAGCAGAAACATACTGCTCACAGTTCTGGAGGCTGGAGGTCTGAGATCAGGGTTACAGCACAGTCAGGTTCCAGTGTGGCCCTCTTGGTTCAGACTGCTGACTTCTCATTGTGCCCTCACATAGTGGAAAGAACTAGAGAGCTCTTTTGGGGGTTCTGTTTTATAAAGCCACAATTCCAGTCATGAGGGCCCCACCTTCATGTTCTAATCACTTCTCAAAGGCTCAACCTTCTAATTCCATCACCTTGGGAGTTAGAATTTCAGCCTACGAATTTAGGGGCATATGTATTTAGCATATACAGTCAGTCTCCAAATTATGATGGCTTGACTTATGATGGTTCAGCTTTTTGATCATGTAAAGGTGAAATGCTTTCAGTAGGAACTGTACTTTGATTTTGAATTTTGATCTTTTCTTGGGCTAGTGATATGTGTTATGATACTGTCTCATGACTAGTAAGCAATTGATAAAATTATTCTGTGTATACACAGCCATTCTGTTTTTTCCCTTTAGTATGGTGTTCAATAAATTATATGGGTTATTCAGTACTTTATTATAAAACAGAATTTATGATAGATGATTTTGCCCAACTGTAGTCTGATATTCACTTTTCACTTTCATGCACTGGAGAAAGAAATGGCAACTCACTCCAGTGATCTTGCCTGGAGAATCCCAGGGATGGGGGAATCTGGTGGGTTGCTGTCTCTGGGGTCGCACAGAGTCAGACACGACTGAAGCGACTTAGCAGCAGTAGCAGCAGGCTACTATTAAGTGTTCTGAGAATGCTATGATGTTCAATAGGTTATTAAAAGCATTTTTTACTTGCAACATTTTCACCTTATGGTAAATTCATCTGGATATAATCCCACCTTAAGTCAAAGAAGATCTGTAGTTATCTGGAAGTGGTGGGACAAAAGGAGAGGTATAGGGACTTCTCTGGTGCTCAGCAGTAAAGAATCTACCTGCAGTGCAGTAGATGTGAGTTAGATCCCTGGGTTAGGAAGATCCCCTGTAGGAGGAAATGGCAATCTATTCCAGTATTATTGCCTGGAAAATCCCATGGACAGAGGAACCTGGCGAGCTATAGTCTATAGGTTCACAAAGGGCCGGACACCACTGAAGCTGCTGAGCATGACAACCACACACACTAGACTTAGAAGTTCAGCCCCCAGGTCAGACTCTCCTGCTCTGAAATGCAGTTTGGTCACTTGCTAGCTGGACAGCCCTGGGAAAGTTACGTCAATTCTGCTTCTTTGGTTTTCTGATATGTAAAATGGGGTGGATGTTGGTACGTAATCCTGTCACCTATGAGGCTGCATGAGATAATGAAGGAACATTTTTGGCACATAGGAAGTGCTCAGTAAATGTTATCTGCTGTTATTATTCGGAGAAGGCAATGGCACCCCACTCCAGTACTCTTGTCTGGAAAATCCCATGGATGGAGGAGCCTGGTAGGCTGCAGTCCATGGGGTCGCTGAGAGTCTGACACGACTCAGTGAGTTTACTTTCACTTTTCACTTTCATGCATTGGAGAAGGAAATGGCAACCCACTCCAGTGTTCTTGCCTGGAGAATCCCAGGGACGGGGGAGCCTGGTGGGCTGCCATCTATGGGATCGCAGAGTCGGACACGACTGAAGCGACTTAGCAGCAGCAGCAGCAGCTGTTATTATTATAAGAAAGACCCCAGATTCTCAAAATCATCTTCCTCCTTGATCACTACAAATTATATAGATACGTAGAACTTCATTTGGCAGCCTGAAGATATTTTAGAATGGTCTGATAGCTTACCATAAGAATTTTTTGATATCCATAATCTATGGGTGTTAGTGAGGAGTGAGATTTAAGAAAGAAGGCTCTTTTTCTCTGTAATGGCCTGTATGGGAAAATAATCTTTTAAAAAGAATGAATATATGTATATGTATAACTGATTCACTTTGCTGTACACCTTAAACCAACGTATGACTGTATACTCCAGTCCAAATTGGGCTTCCCAGCTGGTGCAGTAATAAAGAATCTCCCTGCCAAGGCAAGAGATGCAAGAGACGTGGTTCAATCCCTGGGTCAGGAAGATCCCCTGGGATAGGAAATTGCAACCCACTCTAGTATTCTTACCTGGAAAATTCCATGGACAGAGAAGCCTGGTTGGCTACAGTCCATGGAGTCACAAAGAGTCAAACAGAGTTCAGCAATTGAATATGCATGTCCAATAAAATTTTTTTTTCAAAGAATAAAGAAAGATATTTTTACCCTGTAGTCCCAAGATAAGGACATTTGAACTTGGGTTATAAAGCAAAGAAGCTATGTTCACAACATCCCCAGATAAACTTTCAGGAAAAATATGGTGTATGTAGGATATAAAAGTCATTATGAGGTGACCTCCAGTCAGTTTCTTCTGGTGTCCATTTCCCTGGGCTCTTAGCCTGTGAGGATGCTGGGATCCAAGCCACTGTCCGCCATCCTGCTCGCTAACTGGGTCTTGTTCTTCATTAAGGAACACTCCCAGAGGGATGGTCAGTTCAGCTCAAACCTAGTGCTGAATTGGAGTCATGCCTGGATTCCAATTTAATCTCCATTGGGGCCTGTTTTTAGCCCAAGATGCCCTAGCCATTAGGTCATAGAGCTTTGGGAATTCTCACCCACTCCTGACTGATAGGTAGACTGCTAAAGAACCACATTTGGCCTGAGTTCCTTGGATTGGTTCCATCTTTAGACCTGAATGGTCTGGTTGCTCTTTTTTTTTTTTTAACTTTGAGTTTGTGGGAGGGGCTGCACTGAACACAGCCAATGACAGACATACATGTCATTCATTCTAGTGAACAGACAGGATTCCAGCTACCTTATTTGTGTAAGTATAAACAGACTTTAGAATGAAAAAAATAACCAAAGAGGATGGATTTTGGGGCTAGGTCCAAAATACTAATTTGCCCCAGCATAGGTTCCCTATTTAGTTCATGCAAAAATGCAAATATCCTCAAGAAGGAAAATAAATAATAATATTAACTTACGTCTATTGAGCAGTTCTCGTGTGCAGGCACTGTGCTAAGAGGTTTACACAAATGATCTCTGATCTCACACAACCATCACAACAGACCCACAACTATTATCATTTTACAGACAAGGAGAACAGAGGCACCAAGGGCTTAAGTCTGTATGCTGAAGGGCATATAGTGGTTAGTGGGGGGGCTGGGATGGAAACCCAGGAAGCCTGGCCTCAAAGCCCATCCTCTTTACAGCCACCCTGAACAATCTCCCTGGTTGCTTTCATTCGTTTCATTTCATTCCTGTAGCCATTTATGCCACATGCTATGGAGTAAATACAACTCAATCAGATGCAGAAGTGTTAATAACAAGCATTTAAATAGAACTTCCTATTACTATGTTCCAGGCACCACTCTAAGCACTATATGTATATTAACTGACTCCTCAAAAGAAGCTTTATTGTGGATTCTATCATCGTCTCCAGTTTATAAATGATGAACCTGGTAAGAGGGACTTCCCTGGTGGTCCAGTTGTTAAGAATCCACTTTCCAGTGCAGGGTTGTGGGTTTGATCGCTGGTCAGGGAACTAAGATCCCACGTGTGGAGGGGTGGGGCGGGCAACTGAGCTCATGTGTCACAACTAGAGAAAGCCTGAGAGCTGCAATGAAGGCCCAGCATAGCCTTTAAAAGCAAGAAAAGAAGTGGTTAAGTGCCTAAGACCACACAGCTGTAAAGAGGTGTCATTTGTATTTGAAGCCAAGTTCTTAAAGGGATAAAACCATTGAGCAGACAGAAATAAGTTCAAAGCCAGGGGTGTTCCAGTGCAGACGTGGTCAGACAGCACTTAGCTCATCTTCCGAGTGTGCCTATTCAGCCAATGGCAGATTCACCCAGCGCTTTCTTCACTCTTCCTCCTGGGCTTCATTTTCAATTAATTCATTCAACAATTATTTCCTGAGTGCCTGCAACATGCCAGGCCCAGGAAAGTCTGCTGGGACAGAGTGATGATATGACTGGTGAGGAAACTGAGAAACGGGAGAGGAGATTTCAAGTCAGACCGGGGAGGTCAGCGTGGCCTGGCACCAGGAGTCTCAGGGATGGTTGGGAAACTGCCAGGCTGACCAAAGGAAAGGCATTCTACGCAGGGGGATAATTGCCTCAGGACCCCGAGCTGTGAAGGAGCATAGCATCCAGAGAGCAACATGGAGTTGGATGCGGTTAGAGGATTGGGAGAAGGCGTGGCCTATGGAAGACAGAAGGAAAGGAAGGTGGGGAGCATCCTTGAGTGACAATTAAAGAGTTATATGTTTTTCCAGCAGACCATGGAAAGCCACTGGAGAAGTCTAACCAGCGCAGATAGGGAGATGGTTTGATTTGTACTTGAGAATCTGGCAGCTGGGGTGTGGAGGATGGCTTGCAGATGGCATTCTGGGTAGGGAGGCCGTTCTGACGGTTGTAGTGAGCAAGGAACCCTCAATAGGCTGAAGGAGTGTAGGGACCTTGACTCATGTTTGGCTGAAATTGGTTTACTCTGTGTCTGGCATTTCTGTAGTGGACCCAAACCAGAGAATGCCTTAGGGTTTTGCAAAGAATTAACTGAACCAATATTAAAATTGTCACATCCTCCCCAATTTTATGAGAAAGGTGTCATCAAAAGGAGTCACAAGACTCATTCATATGGGTTGTACTATCACAAAAGTGTAGAAGGCCAAGAAGGCCTGGGTCGAGTCCTTCTGTCTGCAAATCTTGACACACAAGTACACCTTCTCTTGACTGATCTAGACCCTGTACTTCTTATCATCTGCCTAAGTGAATTCTCCCAATTGTTTCCTCCTATTTAATTTTGTTTTTAAATGTGTTACATTTCTAAGTCCATGACTCAGTCATATCATCATTAAAAGTTGCAGAAGCAAACGTTCTGTGATGTAGTAGGAAGTCCACGGCATCAACCAGGAAGGTTCTTATCTGACTCCCTCTCTAGATGTAACCACCAGCTTATGGAAAATATGGGGATCAGAGGTACAAGTAACCATAAGAAAATATTTGGCCAAATCTATAATGTAAGTCACTCTATAGGACAAATTATCAGCTTCTTCATTAAATTGGTGGCATAAAAGAGATAAAAAGAAAAGATAATTATTATGGAATTGAAGATACTTAGAAGAATAACAACCCATGTTTGAACCATGATTCAAAGAAACAAACTATAAAAGACATCTTTCCCAATTGGGAATGAATTTGAGGAATTATTACTTTGGTTGGATATGATTAGTGCTATGTTTTTTTTTTTTTAATGTCCTATGTATTACATTGGAATGTTTCAAGTAAAATAACATGGTCTTCTGAGATAAATGAAATGCAAGAAATTTCATTTTATTACAGTGAAAGATTGGCAAAATATTGACAGTTGTTGGTTAATGAGTCAATTATGCTATTGTTATGCATATTTGAAATTTTCCATTATGTAAAGGCTGTGTGTGTATTTTAGTTAACTCTGCTTGCTTTTTTTCAGATATTTAAAAAATTGAAACATAGTTGATTTATAATATTATGTTGATTTCAGGTGTACCATATAGTGACTCAAAATTTTTATAAATTATACTACATTTGTAGTTATTATAAAATATTGGGGATATTGCAGCTCATTTATTTTGTATATAGTAGTTTATACCTCTTGGTCCCCTACCCCATCTTGCCCCTTTGGCCATCCCTCTCCCCATTGTAAACACTAATTTATTCTCTCTATCTATGAGTCTGTTTATTTACGTTGTATTGACTAGTTTATTTTTTAGATTCCACTTATAAGTGATAGCATACAATGTATTATCTTTCTCTGACATATTGTATTAAATATGACATCCTCCAGGTCCCTCCATGTTGGGACAAATGACAAAATTTCATTCCTTTTTATGACTGAGTAGTATTCATTGTGTATATGTATATCACAGCTTCTTTATCTGTTCCTCTGCTGGTGGACACTTAGGTTGCTCCCCCATCCTGGCACTTATAAATAAGGTTTCTATGAAATTGGGGTACATGCATCTCTTTGAACTAGTGTTGTTTTCTTTGGGTATGTACCGGGTTATGTAATTGCTCATAGATCATATGGTAGTTCTATTTGTACTTTCTTGAGGACCTTCCATGTTCTCCACAGTGGCTGCACCAATTTAGATTCCCCCAACAGTGTACGAGTGTTCCCATTTTTCCACATCCTCACCAATATTTGTTATTTGTGTTTTTTGTTGTTGTTGTTGATAGACATTCTGATAGGTATGAGGTAAAATCTCGTTGTGGTTGTGATTTGTATTTCTCTGACAATTAACAACGTTGGACACCTTTCCATTTGCCTGTTGACCATCTGTATGTCTTCACTGAAAAATTACCCTTTTGCATCTTCTGCCCACTTTCAGTTGGGTTGTTTGTGTTTTTTGATATTGAGTTGTATGAGCTGTTTATATATTTTGGATATTAGCCCCTTATCAGTTATATTTTTGCAAGTGGTTTCCTTTGCTGTGAAAAACCTTTTCAGTTTAATTAGGTCCCATTTATTTATTTTTGCTTTTGTTTCCTTTGCCTTAGAAGACAAAGCCAAAAAATTATTGCTAGGATTTGTATCAAAGAGTGTTCCGCCTATGTTTTCTTCTATGAGTTTTATGCTTTCTGGTCTCAAATTTAGGTGTTTTAATCCATTTCAAGTTGATTTTTGATATAGTGTAAGAAATGTTCTAATTCATTTTTTTACATGTAGCTGTCCAGTTTTTCCAGTTTATTAGAGCCTGTGTCTTCTGCACTGTGTATTCTTGCCTCCTTGGTCATAGATTGACCACAGTGCATATGCTCTCTTCTGAGTTCTCTATTCTGTTCCATTCATCTGTATGTCTGTTTTGGTGCCAATACCACTACAATTTGATAATTGTAGTTTTGTGGAGAGCCTGGGGCTACTGGCTTACTGTCTGATAAAGCCAGGTCCTGGGGCTCTTGCCAGCCCACTGCAGGCAGAGGGAGGTCCTAGGATGTAGCTGCAGGGCCCAGAGCTGGTGTTGGGCCACTGGTGAATGTGGCTGCTTCCTGACATGGCTGGCTATAGGGTCTGCGGTGTCCTAAAGGTTGTGTTGGCCTGCTAGGTGGGTGACCCAGCTGGTGGGTGGGCTGGGTCAATAGGCTGCGGGACTGAGGTTCTCCTGGGGCAGTGAACTCCCACTGGTAGGTAAGACCAGTCCTGAGGCTGGAGCAGGCTCCCTGGTGCCTGGAGCCAGGGCCCAGCAGCTCACAGGCTGGGACTGGCCTGCTGATACAGAGACTGTGTCTGCAGGCTGTGGGGTGGAGGTTTTCCTGAGTCTACTGTCTACCCACTGGTGGGCGAGCCTGGTCCCCAGGCTAGACCAGCCTTGCTGGTGGGTGGGACTGTGGATTTCTGAGCTGGTGCCTTCCCACTGTTGAGTGGGGGCTGGGTCCTGGGGACTCTGCCTGCATCCCAGAATTGGGGTCAGCAGACTGGTAGGCAGAGCTGGGTCCTGAGGCTGATAAGGTAGATGGAGGATTCCAAAATGGCATTTACCACTCCTGGTGTAAGTGTGGTGGAAGTTCAGTTCAGTCGCTCAGTCGTGTTCGACTCTTTGTGACTCCATGGACTGCAGCACGCCCGGCCTCCTTGTCCATCACCAACTCCTGGAGTTTACTCAGACTCATGTCCATTGAGTCGATGATGTCATCCAACCATCGCATCCTCTGTCGTCCCCTTCTCCTGCCACCTTCAATCTTTCCCAGCATCAGGGTCTCTTCAGATGAGTCAGTTCTTTGCATCAGCGGCCAAAGTATTGGAGCTTCAGCTTCAGCATCAGACCTTCCAAAGAATATTCAGAACTGATTTCCTTTAGGATTGATTGGTTGGATCTCCTTGCAGTCCAAGGGACTCTCAAGAGTCTTCTCCAACACCACAGTTCAAAAGCATCAATTCTTTGGCATTCAGCTTTCTTTATAGTCCAACTTTCACATCCATACATGACTACTGGAAAAACACTAGACAGACCTTTGTTGGCAAAGTAATGTCTCTGCTTTTTAATATACTATCTAGGTTGGTCATAACTTTTCTTCCAAGGAGCAAGTGTCTTTTAATTTTATTGCTGCAATCATCATCTGCAGTGATTTTGGAGCCCAAGAAATAGTCTCTCACTGTTTTCATTGTTTCCCCATCTATTTGCCATGAAGTGATGGGACCAGATGCCATGATCTTAGTTTTCTGAATGTTGAGCTTTAAGTCAACTTTTTCACTCTCCTCTTTCACTTTCATCAAGAGAATCTTTAGTTTCTCTTCACTTTCTGCCATAAGGGTGGTGTCATCTGCATATCTGAGCTTATTGATATTTCTCTCAGGAATCTTGATACCAGCTTGTGCTTCATCCAGCCCGGCATTTTGCATGATGTACTCTGCATATAAGTTAAATAAGCAGGGGTGACAATCTACAGCCTTGACGTAGTCCTTTCCCGATTTGGAACCAGTCTGTTGTTCTCTGTCTGATTCTAACTGTTGCTTCCTGACCTGCATACAGATTTCCCAGGAGGCAGGTAAGGTGGTTTGGTATTCCCATCTCTTGAAGAATTTTCCACAGTTTGTTGTGATCCACATAGTCAAAGGTTTTGGCGTAGTCAATATAGCAGAAGTAGACATTTTTCTGGAACCTTCTTGCTTTTTTGATGATCCAACGGACGTTGGCAATTTGATCTCTGGTTCCTCTATCTTTTCTAAATCCAGCTTGAATATCTGGAAGTCCTCTGTTCACATACTGTTGAAGCCTGGCTTGGAGAATTTTGAGCATTACTTTGCAAGGGTGTGAGATGAGTGCAGTCGTGTGGTAGTTTGAACATTCTTTGGCACTGAATGTTGCCATGTGCCTGCCACCCATGTAACTGTGTCCCCATGGTAAGCTCCAGTTGCCTTCCACCTCTCCAGGAGGCTTTCCAGGACCAAGGGTTGGGTCGGACCCAGGATCGTTTCAAGTTACTGCTTGTGTACAGGGTCCCAAAGCATGTGAGATTTTGTGTGTGCTGTTTAAGAATGGAGTCTCTGTTTCCCACAGCTCTCTGGCTCTCTGCAAAGTAATCCCCTCTGGCCCTCTGGGAGCTCATCTCCCTGGCACAGGACTCCCAGGCTGGGAGTGATGTGGGATCAGACCCCCTTGTTCTTTGGGGAGAGCCTCTGCAATCGTAATTATTCTTTTGTTTGTGGTGGCCCACCATGTGGATCTTGACTCTGCTGCGACTCCAGCCCTCCTACTGGCCTCATTGCGGTTTCTTCCTTATATCTTTAGTTGTAGAAGATCTTTTCTGGTAGGTTCTGGTCTTTTTAATTGGTAGGTATTCAATAAATCATTGTAATTTTGGTGTACCCATGAGAGGAGGTGAGCTCAGAGTCTTTCTACACCACTGTCTTAGCTGATGTCCCTAGAACTCTGCTTGCTTTTCCACTCTAAAATTAACATAGGCACTTTAAGGAAAACAAAAATAAACACACAGAAGAGTTAACTACATGCCCAGCACTCTTATTCTTGGTCAGTGTTCTGTATATTTCTTTGCATTTTTTTTGAACACATTTCATTTTCACATAGTTGATAATGATTTTGTATTTCATATTTATTCTTATTTTTCCACATAATATATCATAGCATCTTTCATTTTACTACTTGGGCTTTGTAACTAGTGGCATACCAGCCCTTGAAAGCTAACCAAGAGTACTTCTTCCAAAGTCTGTGTTGTTGAAATCATCCATGATGGAAATATCCAAACTGTGGAAAGCAGCACACATTACAAATCAGAGCTTTCCCCCAGAAAACAGGTAGTCAAAGATTTACCAGCACATCACAGTTTATAACCATCATTTGTGTGTGTGTGCGCACTCAGTCATATCTGACTCTTTGTGACCCTAGGGTCTATAGCCCACCAGGCTCCTTTGTCCATGGAATTTTCCAGGCAAGAATACCAGAGTGGTTAGCCATTTCCTCCTCCAGGAGATCACCCCTGATGCAGAGATGGAACCCCCATCTCTTGCATCTCCTGCATTGGCAGGTGGATTCTTCACCACTGGTGCCACCTGGGAGACCCAACTATCATTTTTAATGGCCACCAAATAGCCCTTTGAGTAAATACATGATAGTGAGTAGTTATACTTATTACATACCAGGTACTCAGTAACTTACTCATTTAGCCATTTAATTCCAGCATCAGAACCTATCAGGTAGGTGCAATTATCGTCCACATTTTGCAGATGAAGAAACTCAGGCAGACAGTAGTAGTAAATTGCCTGCTGTCCCACTGGTAGAAAGCAGGAACAAGCCTGAGAGCTGGGATTTGAATGCAGGAGTCTTACTGCAGCATCTTAGCCTTTACCATACCTACTGCTTGGTACCTCTGCTACAGCCAACCACTGGGCAGCCACCCTCTAAGGCCAGCACCTCTGTCCATGAATCATTTAGCAAGTGGGCAGAACTGTGGGGCAGCTTGCTTCATCTTCCTACAGCCTGAGAACATGTGGGGAGCCCCCCCCCCGCCGCCAGGAGTTTCCATTACCTCTTGAACATGGCTCTGCACTCCAAGAGAACAGATGCACCAGCCTGTACTGCCAGCTACTCAGAAGGCAGCAACTTTCTCAGGTTGCTCTCAGAACTGAGCTGGCTTTGGCGGGGGATGCTGGCAAACTCCAAGTTGCAAGAACCATTGCAACCTCAGAGGCCAGGTGAGCTTCTGTATTTTTTCAGGGCAAGGACTGCACGGGTGACTTCTTTCTCCTGCCCTGAGGGTTGAAAGTGTTTTAAACGCCCACCAGGCAGTCAGGGGCACTGAGCAGGATCCTATTTCTGGTGTAGCTGCTGAGTTGCCTGAGTGATAACCAGGGAAGTCACTTGACCTCAGCAATGATCCTTTTATAAGGTAGAGGCTCATAAGACCCAAGCGTATTCAGAGCACTCAGAAGCTTCTGCAGACAAGACGTTGAGTGTGCAGTTCAGCTGCCTGCAGGCTCTCTCAGGGTCAGCATTCACCTTCATGGGGCTGGAAGCCCTGGGGCTCCCATTCTGTGCTCTCACATTAGTGAGACGTGTGGCAGTGGCAGTCTCTCAAGCTTGCCAACCCTGCTTTGGAGAAGAGGCTCACATGAAGCTGAGGACAGACCATTTCATCAAGGTGGGAGAGAAGAAATATTGTCTCAGAAGTTATGAGGGTTTGATTGCCAATTGACTAAAATCGTCACTGAAATAGAAAAATTGTACATCCCCTACCTGCAAAGCCTTGAAGTGCCATAGGAATTCAATCAGTATTTATTGACAAATGTTCTTGTCATCCTAAGAACAAAGCACTTAAGCATCTAGTTTCGGTCCAGGTTAGGATTTTCCCTGACCTTTCAAATTCTCTAAAACATAAAGTACCAGATAGAGATCCAGCCAGAATTAGAACATAGTCAGTGGCAAATCTCTGGCTTTTTTCTTACAGTGCTTCCAGAAAGGAGTTCAGTATGTGTAAAGATATGAGAGACAGGAAGAGAGAGGAAAACGATAGAATGGGCAAGACTAGAGATCTCTTCAAGAAAATTAGAGATCCCAAAGGAGCATTTCATGCAAAGATGGGCACAGTAAAGGACAAAAATCATATGGACCTAACAGAAGGAGAAGATATTAAGAACAGGTGGCAAGAATACACACAAGAACTGTACAAAAAGATCTTCATGGCCCAGATAACCATGATGGTGTGATCACTCATCTAGAGCCAGACATCCTGGAATGTGAAGTCAAGTGGGTCTTGGGAAGCATCACTACAAACAAAGCTAGTGGAGGTGATGCAATTCCAGTTGAGCTATTTCAAATCCTAAGAGATGATGATATGAAAGTGCTGCACTCAATATGCCAGCAAATTTGGAAAACTCAGCAGTGGTCACAGGACTGGAAAAGGTCAGTTTTCATTCCAATCCCAAAGAAGAGCAATGCCAAAGAATGTTCAAACTATCACACAATTGCACTCATCTCACATGCAAACAAAGTAATGCTCAAAATTCTCCAAGCCAGGCTTCAATAGTACATGAACCGAGAACTCCCAGATGTTCAAGCTGGATTTAGAAAAGGCAGAGGAACCAGAGATCAAATTGCCAACATCCACTGGATCATCGAAAAAGCAAGAGAGTTCCAGAAAAACATCTACTTCTGCTTTATTGACTATGCCAAAGCCTTTGACTATGTGAATCACAACAAACTGTGGAAAATTCTCTAAGAGATGGGAATACTAGACCACCTGACCTGCCTCCTGAGAAATCTGTATGCAGGTGAGGAAGTAACAGTTAGAACTGGACATGGAACAATGGGCTGGTTCCAATTTGGAAAAGGAGTACATCAAGGCTGTATATTGTCACCCTGCTTATTTAACTTATATGCAGAGTACATCATGTGAAATGCTGGGCTGGATGAAGCACAAACTGGAATCAAGATTGCCAAGAGAAATATCAATAAACTCAGATATGCAGATGACACCACCCTTATGGCAGAAAGTGAAGAGGAACTAAAAGAGCCTCTTGATGAAAGTGAAAGAGGAGCGTGAAAATCTAGCTTAAAACTCAACATTCAAAAAGCTAAGATCATGGCATCCGGTCCCATCACTTCATGGCAAATAGATTGGGAAACAATGGAAACAGTGAGAGACTTTCTTTTTTTGGGCTCCAAAATCACTGCAGATGGTGACTGCAGCCATGAAACTAAAAGACACTTGCTCCTTGGAAGAAAAGCTATGAACAAATATCTGCAGAACAAATCATGCAACATGGGCTGTATTTGCATGGTGATTTTCAGTAGTTTTTCCAGTAGTTATGTATGGATGTGAGAGTTGGACTATAAAGAAAGCTGAATGCCAAATAATTGATGCTTTTGAACTGTGGTGTTGGAATAGACTCTTGAGAGTCCCTTGGACTGCAAGGAGATCCAACCAGTCTATCCTAAAGGAAATCAGTCTTGAATATTCATTGGAAGGACTGATGCTGAAGCTGAAACTCCAATACTTTGGCCACCTGATGAGAAGAACTGACTCATTGGAAAAGACCCTGATGCTGTGAAAGATTGAAGGCAGGAGGAGAAGGGGACGACAGAGGATGAGATGGTTGGAGGGCATCACCTACACGATGGACATGAGTTTAAGTAGGCTCCGGGAGTTGGTGATGGACAGCAAAACCTGGTGTGCTGCAGTCCATGGGGTCAAAAACAGTTGGACATGACTGAGCAACTGAACTGAAGGCAAGAAAGACAATGTGTAGTGGTCTTGACCGAAATAGATTTGTTTAAAATTTGTTTGCCTCTCTACATTCAAATTCTCTTGAATGCCTTTGATTAAAAAAAAAAAAAGAACCCGATGGCTCTATGACTCCAGATTACTCCTCAGAATCAGAGGGGCTGTGGAGGGCTGAGACACAAATAGAAGTTGAGGAGAAACAGAGCATTTGGCGGATGAGAGGCAGCCGTCCCAGCCTCCCTTGTGGCAACTATCAACCGATAGGAAGAAGATGTGGGTGGAAAAATCACCATGCAAATACAGTCCATGTTGCATGATTTGTTCTGCAGATATTTGGAATCATGTATGATGTCCCCAGCTGAATGCATTCTCTGTTCTTTTGTATCCCCTGAAGCCTAATAACAAGCATGGACTCTTGCTGAGGCTTGATCACCCTCTGTGATCTCATGGAAAGAGGAAAATTTACAATGACGGTGATTCTGCATTTGCCATTTCTTTTTCAAAAAATGACTTAAACGACAGACCGAGCTTGAGCTCCCCTACAGTGCAGTCGTGAATTTCACAGCTGTGTGTGTGAGCTCTGCCATCTTGTACTTCTCACATCGCACATGAGCCTTGACACCCGGTCCTCTCAATGTGGTCACCACACGATGCTGTCAGGATGACAGCTGCCACATGGCTAGCTTTCCCTAGAGGACTCCAGGCACTGGCCTGGGTCATCAATTAGGAGTAATTGGCAGGGCTGACATTTGACTAGAGCTAATGGCCTGAGGTCTCCAGGAGTCACCCTGACCTCTGCCCCATAGCAAGCCTGTTTTGGGGTTTGATGGAAGTATTTCTGCAATTCATCAGGACAGCACATCGTACTGTTCCCTTGGCATTTTAATAGTGCAGTGGGTTATGTTCCAAACCACAGGCAGCGTTGTAGTTCTTGTTGGATTTAATTTAATTGAGAACCACTGGCTCCAGTTTGGCCCAGGGGTGGGTGGTGGTGACCTGTCCAATCCCCGAAGGCTAAGGGGATTTTTAATCAGGGGTGCCAGGCATAGGCAAACCAGGCAGAAGAAACATAATATTTCAACTGCTTCTGAAGAAGGCAGTGAAGAGTCAGAAGCGTTCTGAAGGAGGCAGTTCTTTTATGAGGGGGACAGTGATGAACCTCTAAGATATTGATGGTGTATCCAGCAGGCTAATCTGTCTCCATTAGCCAGGCAGAATAAACATGGCATCAGAGGTAAGGTTCTCATTGGATGCAATGATTTTCTCCTTTCTTATTCCCCTTTGGACTGGACCGTATTATCACCTGGAAGGGGAATCCTTTCTCCACGCGTTCTTTGCTCTACTCTCTGAGGACACAGTCTATTAGATTTCAGTCTACTGCTGTAGCATTCATTTTTTAACCTCACCTCAGAGCACAAGTGCATTATTTGCAGTAACTAAGCGCATGTACATACACATACCCACTCAGACACACTTGAAACAAAAGCTTCCGAATTACTTTTTTACAGATTACTGCAATTACAGATACTTCCAGTTTTATTCTATTTCTCTCCCTCCACTTCCTTTTTCATTTTAATACTGGTTAAGATGACTATATTAATTTTGTTCCTTACAAACTGATGACCACTCAGGTCCTGAAAAGCACTAATCACATGCACACCTTGGACCATCTCCTTTTACTCATTCTCTGGGATGCTTTCATTGTCTTCTAGTGTTTGCAATTTATTGTGCAAATGTTCACATTTGTCAGTTATTTGAAAATAATTGTCAATATTTATACATACCTTTAAAAATTCCTCAACAGATCCTCAAAACATATTAATATTTGGTTTCTTCTCTGCTACTTCATTTCTTTTTCTGCCCCAAAGCCATTACTATATAGGAAACAGTCTGGAAACACACACACCAGAAAGTTAACAGATTATTTCTGGATAGTGAGATTATACACTATTTTTAATATTTCTAATACATATATATTATTTGTATGAATATCATGCAAGTTTTTGCAGTGATGATTGCTATATTTAATTAAAAGTTTAGTTACTAGAGCTTTTGAAAATAATGGTAAATTCTTCTCATGATCTTATTAATTTTTTACTTTCTTAAGTCATTTGAAAAGAAAATTGCACATAGAAGCTAATCAACAGCCTTTGAAAGATAGTGTTTCATAGTGTTTGTTTACTTTGCCATCATTTTCTTCAATTTTCATATCTGTCTTTCAGTTCTCTTAAAATATTTATATATATATGTATTTTTTTTATCAGTTTGCTGATGTCAGTCCTCAAGAATCAGTTCTTCAGCTGGCTGACAAAATGTAGGAAGCTATTGCTTCTATCTTATGTTAAGTAACAGATCATTCTGTCTTCTCTGATGATTCATAATTCAGCAGAGTTGTCAAACCTCAAAAGTAATAAATTGTGTTTGTGTCTAATTTTTGTGAAATCCTGACTAATTTGCTGATAATTAGTGAGACATTAGCCATAATATTTTTAATGGGATGCAGTCTGTGAACTTTATATCCCACTTAACTGTAACTGTTTTCAATTGATAGAGAACTGTTGGCCGTTATATGTGTATTTCTTTATGGTTTGAGGAAGTTACACTCACTCAGGGCCTCTGTTAAAATGAACTACAACCTCTGGAGTGTTATTGCATCAAGTTAAATTGCCAACCTGCAAATATAGCCACTTGATGTCACCTCTGACCCAGCCTTCAAAACCTCCTAGGGGAGCAAGGAAAGAAGGACTAGGTGGTATAGGGTGATCACCTTTCACAGCTGGTGCCTCACATCTTCCTTCACTCCCTTTTCCTGTTGAGTACACACTTGCTACTTTTTAATACTTTGAAGCTCTCTGTACCTAAGTCCTGTTTGCAAAAGCAGTTGATTAAACCTGCAGAGAGCCGCCAGTCCAAATCATCTTATGCTCCATCATTGCCAATCTCAGAATTTACCAATTGAAATATTAAACTAAATAATAAACCACATTTATTAATGTGGTTACACTTAGTGATGAAAGAGTGTAAATGAAGGTCTTCCCAAGTAGAATTTTTTTTATAGTGATGATATATTTTTTCAATTTTATTTATTTTTGGCTGTGCTGGGTCTTTGTTGCTGTGTGCAGACTTTCTCTAATTGCAAAGAGTGGGGGCTGCTCTCCAGTTGAGGTGTGCAGGCTTCTCATTGGACTGACTTCTCTTGTTGCAGAGCACAGGCTGTCGACATGGAGGCTCAGTAGTTATGGCTCATGGGATTAGTACAGCGTGACGAATCTTCCCAGATCAGGGATTGAACCCATGTTCCTTGCATTGGCAGCTAGATTCTTAACCACTGGACCACCAGGGAAGTCCTCCCCATGTAGAATTCTTAAATAGAATTGTCCACTTTCTTATTAGAATCTCTCCCCTTTGGCACTGTTTCTTTCCATTGCCTAGCACTCATCATGCTGTTTCCTAGGGCTCTTTTCCATGTATTTTTCTCTCCTCTAGTTCTCAAGCTGTCAGAGCTACTTCCTTCTTTCATGTACGTTTATCTGTCCCATTTCTATTCTCTCAGTATTCAGCTTATCTGAAGAAGATCTTGGGATCTGAGTTGACCACACTCATGAGCTGTTAGTGCGATGTGGCAGGGATAAAATCTCGTGGGAGTATACCATGCCTGGTCTACATATGGCTATCTTCCCATATACAAATTATTAATGCTATATGGTGTTCCTTACAATGCAGGGTTGCAGAAACAGCCATTAAGGAAAGATGTAGACTTTAATCAATGAATGGGAGCCTCCCCCTTGTATGAATGGAGGAGACTGCCCAGAGCACAGAGGGTACAAGATTCCAAAAGTGACCTGCCACCTGGCACCATAAACACGTAAGATTTATTTGGACCAAGTGCCTTCTGGACCCCAAAAGTGTTAGCCAGTGAAGCCTTCCTGGAGGGATCTTTGCTTTTACCAGCTAGAAGTGGTTTACTCTTTCAGCTCTCCACAGAGAATGGGAAAAGCAGGCAGAAATCAATTGAATTTGTTTTGTGGTGAAAGTTTCCACTGATGAATGACTGCTTAGGGTTCCCACCAACTTCAACAGGAGGGTTAATTAAATCATTATCCTGCGGACTGGCATGGAAACAGTGGCAGACTTGCTGATGCAAGGCAGTTTCAAAAGTGTTCAGCTGAAAACAGTAAGACACTCCTTGTCCTGCTCTCTAATTGGGGACCCAGCCCTGAGCCATTAACCTTCTGCACTGACAGACTGGATCAGCTTCTGGATCTTGCATTAGCTGCACAACTTGCTTCCTAGTCCGATTCGGTGTCATTGGCCTTTTCACCCCAGTTCCCGTGGCACTGAAAGAGCTCTATTTTAATACCTGAATCAGGAAGCTCAGGGGCGGTTCTCGGTGGTGACAAGGCTGTCTTGTTTTCCAGGAGCGCAAGCAACAACTGGACAGGTGACGACTGTTAGTTACATAGTTGCTGACTTATCTATTATACCTCCAGCAATAGGTCTGGCTCTATATAGATTTCTTATCTTATTACTGTGAAAAGGGATTGTAGAAACTTGTTTTTGTAAAAGACTGTTATGAAAAAAGTCAATAAGGAACACATACACCAGGCGTATTTTGCCGCGGTGTCTCCCATGTTGTGAGAAGAGTTCGAAGGGCAGGGTCGCTAGCTGACTTGAAGTTTCTGACCTGGATATTTAGTGGCCAGTGGTATGAATGATTCAGCAGAGAAAAGTGGAGAGTATTATATTGTCTTAGTTTCCTGTTGCTCCTGCAACGAATTACCACAAACAAAGGAACACATATTTATTATTGGAACTGAGTCCCCCTGCTTGAGTTTACGACTAATTTCTCTTTCCAAAACTTTATTTACTCTTTCTTGCCACCTGTCCCCATCAGGATTGAGGAGTATCAAAGAAAAGAGGGAACTGAAACTAAGGAGGACCGTTTGGGGCCTTCCCAGGTTCAAAAGCCCCTGTGTCCCAGTTTCTTTCTTTCTTTCTTTCTTTTTTTTTACTTTTTTTCTTCTTTTGACCACTTTCCAACACATGTGGGATTTTAGTTCCCTGACCAGGGATCAAACCTAGACCCCCTGCCTTGGAAGTGCAGAGTCTTAACCACCGGACCACTAGGGAAGTTCCCCATGTTTCTTGTTTGTAGGGAAAAAAAAGGACTTTAATCTCCTAGGCCTTTCCTGAGTTCCAAAGAACAGACTCAAGCAGTTAATAATTAGGAAAGTGAGGGAATGCAGAAACAAAGGAAAAGCTGTCAAGAAACAGTAGTTCAGCAGTAAAATAGGGGTCCTAGTTCCTCCCCAAGGGTATATATAACAACCTGAGGCATATCTTTGAGCTATTCTGCAGACACTAAGATCCCTACACAGATGGAGTAGAGAGACTGTATGCTGATCACAAGCTTTAGACCCCAGAACCCCAGACTGGCTGGAACCAGAGGGTTGAGGATTCAGTTCAGTGCAGTTGGATGAGTGGGGTCGCATCCAACTCTTTGTGACCCCACGGACTGCAGCATGCCAGGCTTCCTTGTCCATCACCAACTCCCAGAGTTCACTCAAACTCATGTCCATTGAGTCGGTGATGTCATCCAACCATCTCATCCTCTATCATCCCCTTCTCCTCTCAGGTTGAGGATTAAGATTCCCAAAACTTTACTCTCTGACCACACCACCAACCCATCAGAAGAAAGTCCATAAGCTGCAACCTTCATCCCAGGTGTTGCCTTTAAAAACCCTTCCCCGAAAGGTATTAAGAAGTTTGAGTCTTGAGCACGAGCTCCCTGTTCTTGCTTGACACCTGCGGAAACCACTGCACTTCCATTCTCCATGAACTGGTGTCCATGTGGCGGGTGAGCAGACCCATGTTCAGTTTGGTAACATTATCTCACAGTTCCGAGGGATCAGAAGTCTGAAATGGGTCTTACAGGGCTAAACTCAAGGTGTCGTTGGCAGGGTTTTGTTGCTTCTCGGGGCTCTAGAAAATTGCCTATCTCCTTGCTTTTTCTAGGTTCTAGAGGCTTCCTGCATTCCTGGCTCATTGCCTTGGGTTATAAATCCCGTCAGTCCAGCTGCTCATGTTGTTGTGTCTCCTTCTCTGACTCTTCTGCCTTCTTTTCCTTAAAAAGACCCTTGTGGTTACATTAGACCCACCAGGTATGGCATGGAAATCTGCCACATTGCATGATCCTTAGATACATCTGCATATGTAAAGGTTCCAGGGAAAAGGATGTGGACATCTTCTGGGAAGCATTATTCTGCCTACCACACCTATTAAGGGAATTGTTGCTTTTCTGTCTCAATATTACAGTTGTTTCAAATTCCTTTTGCCATGGGAGGAGAAAATAGCAATGCAGATAAGGTCTCTTAGAGACACAGAAACCCATTTTCCATTATCAAGTGCAATTTCAGGAAATGGCCGTTTTAAAGGACCATAAAGATAATGGCACCCCTGGTTGAACAGATGGCCTCTGAGCACAGCTCTGAGCTAGGTACAGGAACAGTTTCATGGCTGAGGAAGTCTGAGAGGGAGGGCATTTGGGGAGTGCAGTGTAGGATGGGGGTGTTAGAAAGGTTAAAGTGCTTCTGAGCTGAATGCTCAGTCTTCATGTCTCCCGAGTTTCTAGGTTATTTGGAAAAAAACCCTCTATAGAGAAGTCAGCCAGCCTTGAAAAACAAGAATGGCCTCTTTTGTAACTGCTCCTCCTACCCCGAAAAGCTGAGATGGAGCAGGGCCTCAGAGAAATGTGCATAAGTCCAAAGAGCCCGGGCTCGGGAGTTGCTAGAATGGGACTCTGGTCTCTGCTCTGTGACACTCGGACCATATTGCATAATCTTTGTGTCAAATGAAAATGTCTGCCTCTTAGGGCTGATGTACTGATTAGACACAGTATATGTAGCACTTACAGTACAATGGTTCATCTCCTGGGGTAAGCTGATGGCAGTCCACCTACAGTACTCATGGTGGGTGCTCAAAATAGTGCCATCATGGCTATTATTATAATCATCATCATGATAATTAGAACAGGAAATGGAAATTGGAGTCAAGTCTTCCAGGAAGATTTCTCACACTGTTACAGCCGTTAGACATTTGACTGAACCAGGGGAGAGAATTTGCGGGAAAGAATGATAAAGAAAAATGACTCCCTCTTTCCCACCCCCTGTGCCCTCCCTACCCAGACACCCCTCTAGAAGAAGTCTTGGGAGTACCTTCTTAGGCTCTAAAGAAAAAAAAAAAAAACCTGAACACAGTACACAGTAACACCCTCAGTTTTGAAGATGCCAAAATTAAGCCAGCAGGAAGCAATTTACTTCTTCAGATTATGGGCTGAATTACTCTAATTGTATTCTCTCCCCACAAATTTTGAGATTTGAGGAGGCTCCATCTTTCCCTCCAGTGTTCAGAATTAGCTGAGATTAAGAGTCATACAAAGAGAGCTCAAATTATCACTTGCAATGCTGATGGGGAATCATGACTTTAGATCTACAGCCATGTGGGTTTGCTATCAACTTACCCCAGTGAGATGAACTTACCTACCCAGGTCCCAGCCTAGCAGGACAAGTCAGGGAATCCCCAGAGTGCTGGCCCTTGACTCTGGTCTGACCAAAAGCAGATTGGAATGCCTATGTCCTGGAGACATGCTTGCACCAAAGTAAAACCACTGTTGAGGCAGTCCAAGTGTGGGTTGGAAAAGACTTTCCAGACACACAGGGAGTGGAGAGGAGTGAGTTTATTAAGAACAAAGATCAGAGAAAAACTGGGCCCTGCGAACACAGTTGGCCAACCTCCTGACAGACTGGGGAAAATAGACTGTTTTTGTGGGTTCCTAGCCAATTTTTATAGCCTCAAGACAAAGAAAACTCCTACTGGAAGGTTGGTATTAGGTGACTGGTTCTTGCCTGGAGAATCCCAGGGACGGGGAAGCCTGGTGGGCTGCCGTCTATGGGGTCGCAGAGTTGGACACGACTGAAGCGACTTAGCAGCAGCAGCAGCAGCAGGGTGTTTACTGGAATGGGCATCTTTGCCTAACTGGGAGTCAGCTAGGCTTATGTGGGAGCTTGTTAGTGATAATCAGGGGGCTTTGGGCAAGGTTACAAAGGGGCTCAGTCACCTTCAGAGGTGACCTTGGTTCTGGACCCCGCTTCTGTGGCCTTGTGGCAGGACTCGGCAATAACCCCAAGGAAGACGATGGGTCATGCTTAGCTCCTTCCACCACATTCAGCAGTCAGAAATCCCACCTCCCCATGGCAAGGGAGGTGCTGGCACTTATCCCTTGTCTCCGGTCTGATCCCTTGTCAGGGACCTAGATCCCACACGCCCCAACAAAGGTCGAAGATCACACAGGCTGCCACTGAGACCTGGACCAACCAAATTAGAACAAACAGGCCTGAGACCCGAGTCACTGGCTCTGGGGGAAGCCAGCTGCTGATGATAAAACTCTCAAGCAGTCCCGTGGGCGAGGAACTGAGACCTCGGCCAGCCACCCGCACTGACTTGCCAGGCTTATGTGTGAGCCACTTTGGAAGCAGACCCTAGCCCTAGTCAAGCCTGCAAATGCTGGCACCTGTTGTGAATGATAACTTTTGTCAGTTAAGCAAATCAGATCTCCATTTGATGAGCAGCTAATCAATGAAACAGATAACCTGAACAGCTGAGAGGGGACAAAGAAGATACAGTTGATGTGTTGGGCAGTAAAAACAAGGTGTCTACTGAAAGAAACACCTGCTACTTGATCCTAGAACTTGGTTCTACAGGCGAGGATACATTCTCAGTTAGAAAGCTATAATTTGGTCCCATCACTTCCTAACAGCTAGGGTCATGTTCTCCAATCTTTCATTTTCTCTTTTCCCATTCCTTTCTGTATCTGTGTACAAGCATATTGCACTTGGGGATTTTAATTTTTTAAAAAATGGCCAGTGATGTGTTTTGAGCAGCATCAAATGGACATGGGTGAGGGAAAGCTGTTTTTTTTAAACCTTTTTTCCATAATGGCATGCTAGTTCAACCTTTATCATTAAATTCTTCATATTTTTAATAAAGAAACTGAGAGATTTAAGATAAGCTCTGACTCCTGTAGGACCACACTGCCTTAAATCCCAAGGATGAAAACTCGAAGAGTAGAAATAATAATAAATTGTACTGGCTTCTTGTGATTTAAGTTTATGCGTGTCAATTTCTTGAACTCATTATCCTCAACCAAAACAGACAAAAGGTCACATAACATTGAATGTGATCTCAGTGAGACAGCAGCGAGCGGTTCTGAAGAGAAACCTTAATTCCCTGCCCAGGAATTGAACCTGAGTAGCCTGGATGAAATCAGGAATCCTAGCTGTTAGTGCACCATTGGCTAGAGGCTAGAAGCAAAGTGGCCTTGGCTCTGTCCCCCGTTAGAAAGCAAGAATGTTTCAAGGAGAAAAGAACTGTAAAAACAAGTACAACGTTTTATTGTCAGAGACACAGCACAGCATATGGGAGAGCACACGGAGAAGCAGTTTATTTAAGTCAGAAGCAAAGCAGAAACATAGATCTGGAGAGAAAGGGTGTGGGTGTTCTCACTGATGAGGAGGAGCATAATAAAGAGATGGTTTAAACACTTCAGTAGGACAGTCCTTCTAGGTCTTTGCCTTTGAACAATTATTTCTTTTTTCACACCTGACCAGCCCTAGGACACTCCCCCAGTATCTGAGTGCATCTTTTTGCTAAGATGGATCCCACCTCAGAGGCCTGTGGGTGCATGTCCACACTTATTATGGGGGAGGGGGATGGGTAGGGACCCCTCCCTTTTTGACCCCCAAGGAGCCTTCCTCCACATGTGCAAACAGGGAAGCTTTCCCTGTTCTCAGGAGTGGTCATTTTTATCTCTTTACTTTAGCAGAGTCCAGCTTCTGCCACTAGCTTTATCCTTGGGATATCTGGGTAAGAAGAAAGCTTCAGTTTTACCCCACTTGACAAACATCAGCTGTCCAGCCCAGGGGCCTGTCAGTCTCCTTCCTCATCTAGACTTGGAAACAAATAAGCAAACAACAACAAACTCAACATCAAGAAGACATTACAGCTCTAGAGGTCTCCTAACCGCATAACTGAAGAGATGCTGCGTAAAACAGAAATGGCCAAAGGGAAAAAGGATGTACAGAAAAGAAAGACAACTAACAGCAACAGAAAAGGGTGAGGAATTTCCTGCTTGACTCTGTGCCACATGCCAGACAAATGTTCCTGGCATCACTTTTGGAGAACCTCCTGATCCTGAAAACCAGCTATCATTGTTGTTCCATAGGAATGTGATCCATGAGCTTGGGTGGGAGGTTGTTGTTGTTCAATTGCCCAGTCATGTCTGACTCTTTACAACCCCGAGGACTGCAGCACGCCAGGCCTCCCTGTCCTTCACCATCTCCTGGAGTTCGCTCAAGTTCATGTTCATTGCATCAGTGATGCCATCCAGCCATCTCATCCTCTGATGCCCACTTCTCCTTCTGTCCTCAATTTTTCCCAGCATCAGGGACTTTTCCAATGAGTCATCTGTTGGCATCAGATGACCAAAATACTGGAGCTTCAGCTTTAGCATTAGTCCTTCCAGTGAATATTCAGGGTTGATCTCCTTAAAATGGGAGGGAGGAGGGTGTCCTAAATCTTAGATAACTACAGATGAAGTTCATACATCATCAACAATGCTATCAAATCAGAAAAGGAAAAAAGTTATTTAACTAGAAAACATCCACCATTTAAGCCATTGGCTTGAAAGATACTTTCTCATCTTCCACACTTTCATTCCAAGAAAAAAAGACAATTGCTATGGAACCAATAATAACAATCAACCTCGTTGTTAGTCTACTTATTTGAAACCCAGAAAAGTTTTTTTTTTCCCTTAAATAGAAGCATGCTCTAGCAGCACCTATATGCTGTTTCATCTAATTCCTCACGAATCTGTACCCCAAATAATGCAGTTATTATGGTCCAGAAAGATGCTGTTCTGACTATGAAGACGTTCTGACTATGAAGCCTTCAAGCCTCGCAGTCAGGCACAACAGGCAGGAGGCTCATTCCCAAGGGTTAAGCATTCCCCACGTGCAAGTGTGTGTCAGCGCGTGGGAATGCCATGCCTGCCATCGTCAAGAAGCTTGTATCAATATACCCTGGAGGATTTCCTCGGTCCCCTCTGCATCAAATCAGAACTGGTGCCCATATTAATAAATGACTCAATGGCCTCCTCCCTTTGAAAAAGAGAAAACCAGAAGCCCTGCTGCTTTTCCTAGCTTGGGGCTGTCCAGGGCAGCTCTGTTCACAGGCGAGGCTTCATGAAAACAAGAGGCAACCACGTACAGCTCTCTTTGAGCCCAGCAGGCTTCCAGAACCCTCTGTTAATTGTGAGCATTGCACCGGGTAGGTTCTTTGTTACCAGAGGAAGGAAGGACGTTGGAGGGCGAGGACATGAATCTTCTTCCCCTTAGCCCACCTGGGTGATGTCCGTGCACCCCTCCAGGACAGCTGACTCTTAGGCCCTCTTTGACCCCCTAGGCCAGAGCCCTCAGCAGTGCAGGCTTTGGGTCAGCAGGAGACCCTGCCTTTCCCTTGGGCCCCATGCCACCTACTCACATGGAGTAAGAGAAAGGGAACAGTTTCCTTCCTCTTCCCCCTTTCTCTCTCGCTGCCTCTTTCTTTCTCTCCTCCTTATGTCTGCCTCTCTACATATGGACGCGTGCACACACACACATACACATACACACACACCCTGTGATGTTGTGATATCATAAGAAATATGTATTTGGTGTTCATACCAGTTCCTCACACAAAGCTTCTAAAACCTCTAAATTCCTGAGCGCAGGTATGAGAGTCACATCTTTCTTAATTTGTAATAAGCCCACCTCAGTTTATGCCAATGAGGTGACTCTTGGAGGATGCAGGCTGGTTGCCAGAGGAAGCAACCACAGACAGTAAAGTGTTGGGACTTCAGCCCTACTCCCCAGCCAGAGAGGGGAGAGAGGCTGAGGATCCAGTTAATCACCCAGGACTAATGATGTAACCAATTAAGTCCACCTGCCTGCTTGGTGAAACCTTCATAAAAACCCTGGACGACTGGATTCAGAGAGCATCTGGTGGATGGTAACTAGACCTATGGAGTTTGTTTTGAAATGTGTAGAAGTATTTGTTGATTGGAAAAAAAATTCACAGTGTAAGGGCTTTGAGTTCAGTTATATTCACTGAATATATTCACTGAAGACTAGGAGATAGCCTCTCAGATAGCTCTGAAGAACTGCCCCAAAGAGATAGGGGAGGAGTCAGTGTATAGATGAATTTTTTTGGTTCAGAAATACATGTAATCAAGCACACATCTTGCTAAAAGATAACAGCTGGTGGGAATTCTCTGGAGGCCCAGTGGTTAAACTCTGAGCTCTCACTGCAGGGGATGCGGGTTTTTGATCCCTGGTCAGGAACTCAGTTCAGTTCAGTTCAGTTCAGTCGCTCAGTCGTGTCCGACTCTTTGCGACCCCATGAATCGCAGCACGCCAGGCCTCCCTGTTCATCACCATCTCCCGGAGTTCACTCAGACTCATGTCCATCGAGTCTGTGATGCCATCCAGCCATCTCATCCTCTGTCGTCCCCTTCTCCTCCTGCCCCCAATCCCTCCCAGCATCAGAGTCTTTTCCAGTGAGTCAACTCTTCGCATGAGGTGGCGAAAGTACTGGAGTTTCAGCTTTAGAATCATTCCTTCCAAAGAAATTCCAGGGTTGATCTCCTTCAGAATGGACTGGTTGGATCTCCTTGCAGTCCAAGGGACTCTCAAGAGTCTTCTCCAACACCACAGTTCAAAAGCATCAATTCTTTGGCACTCAGCCTTCTTCACAGTCCAACTCTCACATCCATACATGACCACAGGAAAAACCATTAGCCTTGACTAGACGGACCTTAGTCGGCAAAGTAATGTCTCTGCTTTTGAATATGCTATCTAGGTTGGTCATAACTTTTCTTCCAAGAAGTAAGTGTCTTTTAATTTCATGACTGCAATCACCATCTGCAGTGATTTTGGAGCCCCCCAAAATAAATTCTGACACTGTTTCCACTGTTTCCCCATCTATTTACCATGAAGTGATGGGACCGGATGCCTTGATCTTCGTTTTCTGAATGTTGAGCTTTAAGCCAACTTTTTCACTCTCCTCTTTCACTTTCATCAAGAGGCTTTTTAGCTCCTCTTCACTTTCTGCCATAAGGGTGGTGTCATCTGCATATCTGAGGTTATGGATATTTCTCCCAGCAATCTTGATTCCAGCTTGTGTTTCTTCCAGTTCAGCGTTTCTCATGATGTACTCTGCATATAAGTTAAATAAGCAGGGTGACAATATACAGCCTTGACACACTCCATTTCCTATTTGGAACCAGTTTGTTGTTCCATGTCCGGTTCTAACTGTTGCTTCCTAACCTGCATACAGATTTCTCAAGAGGCAGGTTAGGTGGTCTGGTATTCTCATCTCTTTCAGAATTTTCCACAGTTTGTTGTGATCCACACAGTCAAAGGCTTTGGCATAGTCAATAAAGCAGAAACAGATGTTTTTCTGGAACCCTGTAAACCTCAAGGGAAAAAAAGATCTTAGCTAATCACAAAAACCAGATAACATAAGTTAATAATTTTAGTGCTTATATCTGGATGGAAAGATGCAACAACCTGGAATCATTGAAATTCTTCCTTAGATATGCATCTTAACTGCCTAGGGGACCAGATATCCACAGTACTGAATTCCATTCAGGATGTACTACAGTTCTGGGATGGCAACAGTGATTGACTTGATCCTTGTAGAACTGGAATGGAAGGCAACATCTTTTATTTGTGTGCTGAGTCACTATGTTGTGTAAAAGAGCTAACATAGTGTCCAATTACACTTCAAAAACAAACAAACACACTGTGGTTACCAGAGGGATGGGGTGAGGTGCGATTTAATGAAAGCAGTCAAAAGGTACAAACTTCCAGCTGTAAGCAATAGGGATATAAGGTACAGCATAATAAGGACAACTAACACTGTTGAATGTTATATGTAAAAGCTGTTAAGAGTAAACCCTGAGTTCTCATCACAAGGAAAACAATTTTTTTCTATTTTTCTAATTTTGTTTCTATATTAGATGATTGATGTTCATGAAACTTATGGTAATCATTTCATGACATATGTAGGTCCAATCATGATATGTATTCCTTAAACTTATACAATGATGTGTATCTATTATATAAATTAAAGGGAAAAAAAGAAACAGTGGATCTGGTGGGTAGAAAGGAATATTCTCCAAGCATTCAGATATCCTGCATTTCAGAGTAATAACATTTACACATTCACATAATTGGATTCTTTAGCATTTTCTTTTCCCTGAATTACTTAGTGTTCCTTTTCTGATTGTGTATTTCTTCACTTGAAACTCACGTTCATATATTAAATACCAACTTAAGACTCTGTGTCTCAGGTTAGGACAGTCAAAAGCAAAACAACTTTTCTTTACTTCTCTTCCCCGAACCATACATTACATCCATACGTAGAAAATTCTTTTTTTTTTTTTTCGTAGAAAATTCTAAATTTTCCAGGGGCAGGAATCTTTGACTGTGATGTGGAGCAACTAAGCCCGTGAGTCACAACTACTGAGCCTGTGTGCCCTACAGCCTGTGCTCGCACAAGAGAAGTCACCACAAAGAGGAGCCCAGGCACCATAATTAGAGAGCAGCCTCCGCTCGCCTCAACGAGAGAAAACCCACATAGCAACCAAGACACAGTAGAGCCAACAGTAAAATATATCCATACATAGATAAAAAAGAGTGCATTGTCAAGGACTTCCCGGTTCCGGAGGTTAAGACTCCATGCTTCCACTGCAGGGGGCAAGGGTTTGATCTCTGCAGAGACGTTCCGTATGCTGTGCAGTGCGGACAAAGAAAAAAGAGTACGTTGTCAAATGGATTACCTCTGTGAGAATATGGGGCTCAGTCCCACTGGGCCCGAGGAACTATAAAGCCTGCTTCAGAACTGCCTCACGAAGAGGTGAGGCGCTGGACTGGACTCCCAGGACCAAATGTCATCTGTCTAAGGAAGCTCTGTGGACATCTCTGCCCCGTGGTCTGCTGCACTTGCAGGATGAGCATGCACCTGAACCAGAGAGACGGGAGGAACTTAGGTGAGCCCAGCAAGCACCGTCCAGTGAGTCTCCAGGGCAAGCTTGAAGAGAGATGTACACTGACAGCATCTGCTGCAAACTGCCACTCCCAACCAAGGCGCCCTGCCTTCTGCCGCCGGGTGATTGGTCCAGGCTAGCATATAAGATCTGGGTCAAGGCTAGTCATTCCCTCAGATCTTTGTGAACGTGCACTGAGAGAAGTAAGGCATACCCTCTCGAGGGTCAGAGATGAGAGATGAGAGTCTGGGAGCTGTAGGCAGCTAGGTTTCAGTCATTTGGAGGAAGCTGACATGACAGAATGAGGTTGATCAGCGATGGAGGCGGGCATGAGATATTAGAGGGAGTTCCAGCTGCACTCCAGGCTCTGGTCCTTGAAGCTCATTTTCCCCAGGCCTCCAGTTTACATCTACAAGCCAGAATATTTCTTCTTGTACCATGCACTTCAAACTGGGCTTTCATAACTTGCAACCAGAAAAGTCTGGACTGCTTTTGAATGACCCCCTTTCCAAAATTATCTATTTCTCGAATTTGCAGCATTTCCTACAAGTCATTCAAAAGAGAGCCACTCTCTTGAATTAAAACATTGCCCCTCCAGGAATCCCCAGCAGTGTGCAAATACCCCCAATACATTTAACATAAGAAACCAAGAGGCAAAATCATATCAGGCCACCTAACAACTTTACAACAGGAAAGCAAAGTTCAGCTGATATTGTTCAGTCCCTCAGGTGTGTCCAACTCTTTGTGACCCCATGAACTGCAACACGCCAGGCTTCCCTGTCCGGCACCATCTCCCAGAGCTTGCTCAAATTCATGTCCATCCAACCATCTCATCCCCTGTCACCCCAAGTTTAACTGGATCATGTCTAAACTGACAAATGGTTCTAAGGGCATCTGTTAAATCTATGACTCAAGGCATTTTATCATTACCTTCTGTGTAAAACTTTGACTTCTGAAGAAATGGGCACATTAATTTGAAAGACAGGCACCAAGGGCATTTCCTGGTGTCCAATGGTTAGAACCCCTTTCACGGCTGAGGCCTAGGACTGATTCCTGGAGTGGGAGCTAGGATCCTACAAGCCGTGCATCACGACCAAATACATAATAAAAATAAAGTAAAAAGTAAAAAACAAGCATTGAGGATGGAAAATAAAAGTTGGACAGTGTAAAATCTCTGTAAAATAGAAACAGCTCTGTGATAAGATTGATAAGATCTCCAGGATATACTGTGTTAGTTTTTCCTCAAGAAAGAGGAATAATAGGAATATGTTACATAAATAAATATTGAAAGGTCATCCAAGAAACAAAAGTGACTAACAAAAGTGGTTACCTAGGGGAACTGTGTGGACAGGACAGGCGAGGAACAAGGCTCCTCAAGGTTTGCACACCCTTATGTATGCTTTGATTTTATGTGCATATCTCAAACTGAGATACTCAAACTGAGATTCAAAATATAATAAAGTTGACCCACTTTTCCCAAGAGCTGAAGTGAACAGCACAGAACTCCAGAAATGAACCACTGACAAGCTAACTGACGTTGACCCAGACAAGACAGCTGCATCTAACGAAGACTCAGGAATAATCCACCCACCTCAAAACCAAAGGGCTTTAAAAAAATCAAAGGATTTTTTAAAACTGCATGCCTCTCATTTTGAAAGAAGAACTAATGATGTCAAGCACACAGGAACCTTAAACCTAAACTTAGGAAAATGCTATGAAGAAAGGAAAAGATTTGCATTTTCTCCTCAATGTTGAAAGAGGGAAAAAAATATCGAAAGAGGAAAATACAGGAGTAAATAAGGTAAAAATGTGAAAAGTCCACACAGTGCAGGGCTAAGTGTCTTTTTCATGAGGGCATTCATCTGGAAATCATTTCTTGCATTGATTCAGACATGTCTTGATTAATACAAAGCAAAATCTATGAATGGGATAATGATACAATCTGAGTAATTCAATAAATTATTCACTTATTATTTAACTCCAATTCAATTCCAGAAATCCATGGATATTAAAGTTAATGTACATAAAAGCTTTTTGGGAAAAAATGGAGACTACTATAAAAAGATTACTTTTTAAGTTAAAAAATCATTTTTAAATAAAGATTTTCAAAATTTGGAATGTTTCCTGATTTGTATCTGAGACTAATATTATTTCATTCTTATGATTATATGAAGAGAGTTAATCAAAATGAAGATTTCTTAACTAATAAGAACACTTGTTTTCATATTTGCAGCAAAAGTGTGTCATAAATAATCGCTCATTGCTATCAAGTTATTAGGATTTGGTGTTTAAATGAAAATGTTGAGAGTTGAAATATAGAAAATGTAGACCAGAATAGGAGATAAATGGGTAGTCAGCAGACAGGCATAATAGGGGACAGAACTGATGGAGACTGTCCAGTTCTAAGAATCAGTCCCAGGGCCCAGTGTGGCGGAAAGTGAGTGAACGCGCCAGCCCGAGGGAGCACGCAGCAGCTGGAGGGAGCACGCAGCAGCTGGAGGGAGCACGCAGCAGCTGGAGGGCACCTGATCCGTCCGCGGAGGGCAGAGTGTTCAACCCTAGCTCGTTTCCTGGGCTCGAGCTTTTAGGTCCTCACTTTTCTTTCCAAGAGGAGATGGAAATCTGGATTTTTATGTGAACTCAACTGTTTTTCATATCATGGCCAACGCTAAAGAAGGCTGTAACCTGTAACAGACTCAGGGATCCAGTTCTGTGGGGAGTCTGAAAATGACAGTGACTTATATGAAATCAGCCTTTTACCATAAATAATAGGAATTAGCAAATTACAGCCCGGAGGAATCCAGCCTATCTCCTTTCTGTAAATAAGGCTTTATAGGAACACAGCCACCCACAGCCACTGTTTGTATCTTGTCAGCCCTGCTTTTGTGCTGCAAATGGAGTCCCAGATATTTACTCTCTGGCCCTTTACAGAAAAAGTTTGCCAACTTTCATCATATTTTGATCATCAGCAGATCTGAATCTGTTATGTTGGATTATGATTTAAGAGGATCCTACTAAATTTTAATGTCGAATTAAGTGAGGAAAATTTCTTTCCTGGAATATAGACCATGTAATATAACTGTTTTGCTTTAAAAAATTTAACTCAATTGAATCTGATAGGAAATGGTTGTTAGGAACATTTAGTAAAAATTATTTTCCATGTTTACTGACCTCTGTAGATCATAGGTATGTGTGTTAAGAAAGACTAAGCAGATAAACAGCAAGGTCTTATTGTATAGCACAGGGAACTCTATTCAATATCATGTAATAAACCATAATGAAAATAATACGAAATAAGAATATATATGTATGAAATAGACTAAGCAAACTGTAAAAAGATAAGGTCGGAAATGCCTTTCCTGTGATTATGCAGCAAAAGTAAACCTAAACCTTGAAAAAGAGAAATTGCTTTTCACTTGCACCATCTAGAGGTGGAAAATAAAATTGCATGCTCTATCTTAGACCATGCCAGCTAAGTCGCTTTAGCAGTCGTGTCCCACTCTTTGCGACCCCGTGGGCTGTAGCCCACCAGGCTCCTCTGTCCATGGAATTCTCCAGGCAAAAATACTGGAGTGGGTAGCCACTACTCCCTTTCCCAGGGGATCTTCCCGACCCAGGGATCGAACCCGCATCTCTTACATCTTCTACATTGGCAGGGCAAATTCTTTACCACTATCGCCACCTGGGAAGCACCATACTTTATGAGAATAAGGACTTCCCAGGCGGTGCTAGTGGTAAGGAAGCTGCCTGCTAATGCAGGAGACTTGGGTTCCGTCCCTGGGTTGGGAAGATCCTCAGAGCAAGAAATGGCAACGCACTCCAGTATTCTTGGCTGGAGAAATCCATGGACAGAGGAGCCTGGTGGGCTACAGTCCATGGGGCCACAAAGAGTCAGACATGGCTAAGCGACTGAAAACACACATTACCTTACCAGAACAGAAAGGAAGTGGTGCCCTGTCTTGGTCATTTGAGGGCTGCATTACGTCTGTTAGGAAGAGGTGGGGAGAGATTGGTGCTCGCTAACAACAATGGCTAGCACATCATCAAAATGGACTTCTGAATGGAAGGGTTTTTCTAACAGCGGTTTCCATGGTACTTACACTGTTTCTTTATGGCTGCTGCTGCTACTAAGTCACTTCAGTCGTGTCCGACTCTGCGACTCCATAGACGGCAGCCCACCAGGCTCTCCCGTCCCTGGGATTCTCCAGGCAAGAACACTGCAAGACCCGTATTTATTTCTGGTCCACATGGTGTCTTTTTAACTTTATTTATTTTTAATTGGAGGATAGTTGTTTTACAAGTTGTGTTCGTTTCTGCCATACATCAACGTGAGTCGGCCACAGGTATACTCATGTCCCCTCTCTTGAACTTTCCTCCCACCCCACACCCCATCCTACCCCTCGAGGTTGCCACAGTCATGGTGCTTAGATTTTAAACCTTCTCTTACTATTAGTCACTTTCTTATGCGACATTCAGTCAAAATAAACTTTTTTTTTTTTTTTTGCCTGAATGCCTCCTTTTAGGTCATTCTGAAAACTGAAAGATGTAATTTTTGGACATCCTTGTGTATGTGTGTTTGAGCATATTTGTCTTTTCTTAAAAGTACCTTCATTGTATCATAGGTAAAGACTTCTTTGTAGGATTTTTATAATAACCCATATGTATATTCTCCAAGTTATTTTGTACTTGAATCCTACTATTAATCCTACTATTATGTTTCTGCCCAAACAAGGTGATTACTTGTATAATGAAAATAGATCACCCATTTGTCTAGACTAGCTACAACCCCTTTGTGAGTTTTTTTGGCTACCAAAAGAGAATTTTGAAAATGTCTAGCATAATTTTATTGTGTTAGGTTGATTTCCTTATGCCGTACAACTGAAAAGCAAAGTTTTTTTTTTTTTTATTGTTGATCCCAAAACAGATGTCCTAAGAGTGGTCTTATTCTACTTTGACCTCCCATGTTATTTATGACTCAATTCTAGCCAACACTTAACTCTTTAGGTACCCCCCACACCTTCCCCTTTTTAACCATAACCATTCTACCCCTCTTCTCCAGGGGCTGTATTTACCCTTTTGAAAAAAACTCAGCTCTAGTAACAGCTCTAGTAACAGTTAAAAATATTTTAACTCTTGAAAATGCTTACATTTCATTGAACTATCTGAGTTTTAAAGAGGTTTCATTAAACCCACTATTGTTTTTATCTGTTTCTATTAAGATATAGTGAAGAATTACTTTTTTAAGAAAAGGTTGCTTTTGACAACATGAAGCACCACATAAACTTCTCAAAGTCACAAATGTATTCAACTTCTGAAAATAACTTGAAGACTAGGCAAAGTGAAATTGCAGATTGGTACAATTGATTTATGTATTCTTATTAAGAGAGGAAAGAGAAACTTTCCTACAAGGTAATATTGACTTCCAAACATCAAACTCCTTTTCTTTTTTTTTCAGTCAATTTTTTAAAAAGCACTTAGGATAACGGAAACTTTTACTATATAAGTACTTTTATTTTTATTTTATATCAGGAAAAAACAGAAAGTACTTTTGTTTTTCCCCAGGCTTATTGAGAAATAATTGACATGCATCACTGTATGAAGTTAGGATAAATAGCATAAAGGTTTGATTTACACATACTGTGAAATGACTACCACCCTAGGTTTACTTAATATCATCTCATATAAACATAATGAAAAGAAAAGAAAAAAGCAATGTTTACACTTATAAATGTTGCGATAGATGAAGATTTAATACCTGTACCGCTCCTTCCTCATCCTTTCCCCAAGTTTCATCATACTTAGAGTTATGTCAATATATGTTTGCATCATTATAACAATGTAAATATTGTTCACTGCAGAACCTATTAGAATACTCTGACTGAATGTCTTTTCTTTTTTCTATTTTTAAAATTGAAGTACAATTGACCTGCAACACTATATTAGTTCCAGGGGCACGAGACAGTGACTCAGTATTATCTATATATAACAAAGTGATCACCACAGTAAGGCTAGTCACCATCTGTCACTATGCAGTTATTATAATATTGTTGACTGTGTTCCCTGTGCTATGCATTTCGTCCTGGTGACTCACTGACTTTAAAACTAGAAGTGTGTACCTTTTCCTCTCCCTCACCTACTTCACTCAACCCCTCCCAGCCCATAAAGACTTTTAATATGAACAATAAGTGTCGAGAGTAGGTAGCACGGCACTTCCCTGGTGGCTTAGTGGTACAGAATTGCCTGCCGACGCAGGAGACATGGGCTTGATCCCGATCTGGGAAGACCCCACATGCTGCGGAGCGACTGAGTCTGCGCCCCGGAGCGACTGAGTCTGCGCCCCACAGCTACTGAGCCTGCGCTCTAAAGCCCCTGAGCTGCACCTGCTGACGCCTGTGCGGCCTGGAGCCCGTGCTCCGCAGCAGAGCATCCCCCACTCACCACAACTAGGGAAAAGCCCACGCAGCAACCAAGGCCCAGCACAGCCGAAACGAAATAAATAAAAATTAAAAAAAAAAAAAGAATTTGTAACATGGCATGCACCGGCGTGAACCACAGCAAAACCTAACATGTGAGATTAATACTCCTCACAAAACACAAAGTGTTTAGATCTTTAGTGAATAGAATGGAGACTTAATTCGGGTAATGTGTGCACAGAGTTTTCATAGCTAAACGTGACAAGGGACGTCACCGGTGATCCAGTAGTTAGGACTCTGAGCTTTCACATCCGGGGGGATAGTAGTTCAGTGTCTGGTCAGGAAACTTCAGAACTCACTCATCTGTCTGGATTCTACACTTTTTTCATTCCCCTCATTTTTTACCTGCTTAGCCAATGCATTAAAAAAAATATATATATATATATATATATTCCATTTTATTTAGCAGTCATAGATATTCCATAGCAGAAGTGTTTTTCAGGATATATATTATATTGCTAGAAATGTAAAATTTCCCAAGTTAACGTTTGAAATTCTACTGAAGTTCCTTCCCTGGTGGTCCAGTGGTTACAAGTCCTACTGCCAATGCAGAGGGGACATGGGTTCAGTCCCTGGGAGGATAATACATGTTGCTCTAGAGCCTGCAAACCACACCTGCCAGAGTCCACGTGCTCTAGAGCCCGTGCTCCACAGCAAGAGACGCCACCGCACTGAAAAGCCTGCAGAGCAGGACTGGAGAGAGCCCGCGTGCACCAGGGAAGACCCAGCACAGCCAAAGGAATACATTTTTAAAATTAAAAAGATAAATAAAATCCTATTGAAGTCCCATTATGCCTTTAAACACACACACACACACACACAAAACATCTACCAGATAAACCGTTAATTTTTTTTTTTAATCACATGATGCCAAAGAGTGTGTAGATAAATAGTGCCCTTCCACTTGTGTTTTAGTTAAGGGGGACAGGTATATGTCTTGTATACTTTATTTGTATCAAAGTGTTCAATACTTTGATATAAATAAAAGACTTCTAGACTAATACCTCAATAACTGCCAACAGTTCCTTCCTGAGAACAGGGAACTGGGGATCTGAGGGAGGAGGACATTTTTATATTGCTTGAATATTTGACTCTGTGTTTAATTTTTAAAATGTACCTAAATTTTCTGAGAGGAGGTCTCACCTCTAGTTTCCACTGAAAATGCATTAAGTGATATAACTTTTGTTGCAAGTTGCAATCAGATTCACAGGAACTTCTGCTTTGAAGAACTCATGTATTACATAACTTCCTACTCTAACCTTCCAGCTTCACCGAGGCGCCTAAACAAGGTGCTGAGGGCGGCTCCAAGTCACAGCAGAGGGGTGCAGAAGCAGCCTGCTTGCAAGTTTTTTATCTGCTTAAGCAGTGCGGCTCTCTCTAAGATATAATCTTAGATTCTCATTAAAGAGGAAATGGGTGACTTCATCAGACCTCTCACATCCTCTTTGGTGGAACTAGATATTTCCCCCCAAAAAGGATATATCTGAAACTGAACTAACAGCAGTGCATATAATACATTTGCAGTTTTAAATGGTATCTTTTTCTGTAAATAAACATTTACATTCATTGAAGTGAGTCTGAACTATTAATAGTGTAGAAATAGCTCCAAAACATACAGTGAAAAAACTAGTTTTGGAACAATATATACATATACATATATTACCGGGGCTTCCCTGGTGGCTCAGAGGTTAAAGCGTCTGCCTCCAATGCGGGAGACCCGGGTTCGATCCCTGGGTCGGGAAGATCCCCTGGAGAAGGAAATGGGAATCCACTCCAGTATTCTTGCCTGGAGAATCCCATGGATGGAGGAGCCTAGTAGGTTACAGTCCACGGGGTCGCAAAGAGTCGGACACGACTGAGCGACTTCACCTCACCTCACCTCACCTCACATATATTACCACTGTAAGTTTAAAAAATGAAAGCCCAGACTTACGGTTTTGTAATGAGAATGTGTCTGTGTGACTGTGGATTCCTCCGTCTCTGTCTCCCGTCTGTCTACACCATGCTGACTTCTCTGTATCTCTCCCTCGTGTCTCTCATCTGTCTGTCATATGTGTGTATGGATATAAATACGTATGAACAGATATTACAGTTATCATTCTAATTTACTCTCTTAGCATTGAATTTTTTATTGAAGTAAAAGAAATGGATAATGTGTTAGCTTCTGGCATACAGCAAAGGGATTCAGTTACATATATGTGTATATATATACCTTTTCATATTCTCTTCTGTTACAGTTTACTATAAGACATTTAATATGGTTCCCTATGCTATACGGCAGGACGTTGCTGTTTATCTATTTTATATACAATAGTTTGTAGCTGCGAATCCCAGACTCCTAATTTACCCCTCCCCCCCTCCTCTCTCCGTTGCTAAGGAACCATAAATTTGTTTTCTATGTCTGCGAGTCTATTTCTGTTTTGTAAATAACTTCATTTGTATCATTTTGGGAGGCGTCCTAGGTGGCTCAGTGGTAAAGAAACTGCCTGCCAGTGCAGGAGACACTGGTTCGATCCCTGGGTCAGGCAGATCCCCTGGAGGAGGAAATGGTAACCCAGTATTCTTGCCTGGAGAATCCCATGTCCGACTCGTTCCAACCCCATGGACCCACCAAGGCTACAGTCTAAGCACAGCACGCATAGTTTTTTAGATTTCACATGTAAGAGATATCATATGATATTTGCCTTTCTCTGACTTACTTCACTTAGTATGATAATCTCTAGGTCCATTCATGTTGCAGCAAATGGCACTGTTTCACTCTTTTTTTATGAATGAGTAATATTCCATTGTACATATGTATCACATCTTCTTTATTCATTCACCTGTCAGTGAGCATTTAGGTTGCTTCCATGTCTTGGCTATTGTAAACACTGCTGCTGTGAACTTGGGGTCTATGTATCCTTTCCAATTTGAGTTTTCTATTAGTGTTATAAGCATGCTTCCATGTCAATAAATATTAGTTGGAAACATAATTTTAAACATTAATATTCCTTCATGTGGAAATATATATTTAGCCATATTCCTATTTTTACATATTTCCTTTTTTCTATATATCTGAATGGAAGTCCTAATATGAAAAACTTATCTGTATGTTCAGTCACTTCAATTGGAAATTTTCTAGAAGTAAACTATGTGGGTCAGGAAATATAAACATTTTAAAGCAATTTTAACACCTAATTTGCTAATTGGTGTCAATGTACACTCCCACCAAGTCTGTAGGAATGCCTAATGCTTATTTTCCTTGTCTCAATTCTGGGTATAACTCTTCAAAATTTGGTACTAAATATACATACACACATGCACACACAGTTTAAATTTCTTTAATTATTAGAGCTATTGAAAAAAAATTAGATGTCTGCTGACCATCTGTATTTCTACATTTTTAACACCTAACATTTGTGCTTATTCCCCAAATAACAATAATGACTTAACTAACTTCCTAGTGTGTGCCTGCTAAGTCACTGAGTCGTGTCCAACTCCTTGCGACCCTGTGGACTGTAGCCCACCAGGCTTCTCTGTCCATGGGATACTCCAGGCAAGAATACTGGAGTGGGTTGCCATGCCCTCCTCCAGGGGATCTTCCCAACCCAGGGATCCAACCCAAATATGTCTCCTGCATTGGCTGATGGGTTCTTTACCACTAGCGCCACCTGGGAAGCCATCTGTGTGTTTTCTAGGTACTGACAGATGAAGTACACAGAGTTACCACAAGAGGTCCCTAGCACACAGATTATATCAAAATTTGAAGTCTACTGGGCTCAAGTTCCAGTCAGCATCTTCAGGAGTGGACAGGTTCATTCATTCCAGTCTTAGAACCTCCAAACAATTGTCCTGGCCTCATAAGAACAGCCTTTCTAACGGTGACAAAAATTATTGAGGACAAGGGACAGGAGCTCCACCAAAAGCTGCCCTGGACTCTATACTCCACCTCCCACCCTCCTTCATTTATCAAGATCTCTAACTTGACTCTTATTAGATAGAGTCACTCTCAAATTTCAAAAAAAATATAATCATTTTAAGCCTGCGATGCCTTTGCTTCATTCATTTGACTGTCCCGTAAATATTTATTCCTCTTTTCATATTTAACCAAAAGAATGATGGGCCTTTTAAAAAACTCAGCAAATAGATTTGCTACGATGTGCCACTATCCTATGTGCTAGGAATATAATGATGAGCAGAGCCAGACACTGACCCCACACGGAGCTCACACTGGTTACATCTATGCTAGCACCTCTGAGCACACTCTCCGGAAATTCATCCCCGCAGGTGCCTTTGCCCTGATAGGAGACGTTGTGTGCAGCCCACCCAGGAAGTATCTGCTGCTTCAAGGCCCAGAGCATTGTCTCCAGGACCCACCATTGTATCCTGGTCTGTTCTGCATTTCAAACCATCTAGCTCTGACGTTTGAATTGCTTTTTAAAAACTTTACAGTGTAATATATCTACCCCCAAAACAATTCAAATTATACTCATGGAAGTAACACAAGTGAAAATCACCCATAGTCACAATCTTCACAGATAGCTATTTGTAAACTCCTTTATAGACATATCATTATACATGTGCACACTGGACAAATACTTATTGACTACTCACTATGGAGAAAGCATATTTCAAGGGCCGTGCTTTAGTCGGCTTGGGCTGCCATAACAAAGCATCATAGGCTGGTGGTTTAAACAAGAGCAATTTATTTCCTTTCCTTTCTGGAGGTCCAGTCAGTCTGGTATCTGGGAGAGTCCTCTTCCTGGCTTGGAAATGTCTACCCTCTTGCTCTGTCCTTACATGGCCTTTCTGCTGTACAAGTCGGGGGTGAGGACACTAATTCTATTTGATCAGGGCCCACACTTATGACTTCATTTAACCTTAATTACTTCCTTACTCCATCCAAATACAATCATGCTGGGGGTGAGGGTTTCAACTAAAAAACTGGGGAGAGGAAAGCCAAACAGGCAGCCTGTAACATGCTCTGAAGTCTCTACAGATGAACGAGACGCAGTGTTTGCCCACTTCTCACTAATGTAGGAATTCATGGTGCAAACTCTGTTTCTGCCTCTTTGTGCTTTATTTACTTTATTATCTTTTGGAATTCCCACCAAGGCTGGATAAATGAGGCAAGGAAAGGCAGTGAGATTTGAGAAAGTTTTCTTTCCCTCTTGGGTTGGAAAACCTTCTCTGGGAAAGGAAATTTGAAGCTCTTAACTACTCCAGAGATCCCGCCTGAAGCATTGTGTCTGATTTTCTGGCTTCTCCTCTAGGAAAGGAGGTTGTTGGACAGCTCTCTATATTCATCTATGCTACAGAGGAGCAATGACTGGAGATGGGCTGGATTCACTCCTTCAGAACACGCCGACTGATGACACATAGAGCTGAGAACAGAGAAATGAGTGAAACACAGTCTCTCTACCCTCGAGGCACTCATGACCCAGTAAGCCAGTGACTAGAAGAAAGGGTGAGAAGTGCCGTCTAAGAAAGAGGTAGTAAACTCAAGGAACTCTAAGAGAGAAAAAGAGAAAGACTTCTGGGAAGAAATTACACAACCTGCTGAAGTCTGAATAAAATCAAGAGTGTGTTCAAAAGAAAGGGAAAAAGCAATCCAGGCAAGGCTATTAAAACATGGAGCCCACCTGGACAGAAGAACTGTGTGTGAAGGCAAATCCCTGAAAGGGCAGGTTGAATGTGCTCAGCTGGGGGACCTATTTAGACTGCCTTTGGGTACCATGATCCCTCAACAGATTATCTTGAGATTTTATCAAGATGGCAAAAAAACCTTATTGTTAATTTAAAAACATGCTATGGTAAGACGGCAAATCTCATCCCCAGAGAAGCCTATGGGAATCCTCAGAGAGGCAGAAGAGTACATACCTCTTCCAGATCTCTTTGTCACACATGCACATACATATCTTTGCACTTTACTTAATAAAATAATTAAATGGAATTGAGCTGAATTGAATTTCACAATCCACCTAGTAGCTTTTGCCAGAAGCCTGATATTCGTTCTAGACTCCTTTTTTCTTCTTTCATTTCTTCTATGATTTCTTCTTTTCTTTCTTGTTTCTTCTCTTATTTCTCTTTTTCTTTGTTTTATTTTTTGTGTTCAACAAACAGCCATCAAACATCTGCTCTGGGCAGGCGCACCATCAGACCCTGGAGAGACAGTGATGAATAGGGTCCCTTCTCCATGGAACTTCTGACACATAGATAATCACACAAGTATATACATAAAATGTGCTATGAAAGAAACCTATGCCTTAAAATCAGGGCCCCTGATTTAGCTGTGTATGGGGTGGGATCAGGTAAGGCTTCTCTGAAGAAATAACACTTGGGCTGAAATCCAAAGTTGAAAATAAGTTAACTAGGGTGTGTGTGTGTGTGTGTGTGTGTGTGTGTGCTTGTGCATGTGTGTGTTTGCAAGTGGTTTGGCAGTTAAGCAGACCTGACTGGGGAGATAAAAAGGTTAGGATAAAGTCTTTGGGGAAAGAAAGAACTTTCTAGTTGCTATAAGATCACCATGGCAGGAGTTTGGGCAGTGAGCGAAGAGTGGAGAGATGAATCTGGCGGTCTAGACAGAGGCCAGTCTTTGGAGGACATATTTTTTCATTTTAAGGGCAAAGGGAAGCCATTGCAATATCTATATCCTTCCTAAAATATTCTAAATTTAAAAAGATCATTTTATGGAGTATGTTCAGATAACACATCGGATTTTGCAGCAGTCAGGGTTGAAATAATGTTGTAGGATTCTGACAATGATGTTGGAAAGAAACGAAGAGACGCAGGAGATATTTTGGTCAAATAGAAAGGTCTAGGTGATGGGCTAAATACGAGAGGCAATACAGGAGAGGTTCTAATAGAGGGTGAGTCATAGGCTGGTGGCTTGCCCTGCTAAATGAGACCTTTCCCCGAGGCGGGGAACATTGGAGGAGACCACAGCCCTACATGCCCTGTTTTAGTCTCAGAAAATCTCTCCAGCTACTCTCACTGGGTTTAGTTCCTTGCATGGAAGGCCATGAGTGATCAGTCTCCTTCCCCTGGAAAGTGACCAGTGTAACCCCAAATGAAACTAGATTTTTCAAAACAAAAGCCAGGTTGTCTTATGCAACTTTTTTTTTTTTTTTTTTGCCTACTACACAAATGCCTCTGAACAAAGACACATAAAAACTTCTCTAAATTGGGGAAGATAAATAACTAGAAGGAAAAAAGATACCAGGTAGGGAAAAAATCAGTAGGAGGAACGTGGGATGCATAGTCCTGGAACTCAGAAGACTAGTCACCTCTCTGATGATAATTCCTAATAGGTCACATCCAATTAATCACAAATCCTGTTGATCCTGCTTCCTTAATAGCTTCTAAGTTAATCCTGACACCTTTAGTTTCATTTCACTGCCTTTAGGTCAGAGTGGTGATCAGGCTCTCCTTATATCATTATCTGAATTGCTGTAGTAACAATAATATCAGGATTGTGTTTGGCTTCATGTAAAAGAAACCCAATATAGAGTCTTTACCAAACCGAAGTGAACAGTGCGGAGCTGGAGCAACAGCCCAAGGAAGTTACCAAGGACTGACCAAGGCCTCCTAACTGCACTACAGGCAGGAGGAGTGGTGAGAAGGGAGAGCAGCATCTCACCAGGAAAGGAGAACAGCTCTAGGAATTCCCAGCACAATGCTGTTTTTGCCAGAACTGTTGTCACATCGGTTTCAAGGGAAGATAGAAATCATAGCTATGTAACACTATTCTCTTTTTAAAGAATAAGGACAGGGGACTCCCCTGGTGGTACAATGGATAAGAACCCGCCTGACAAAGTAGGGCACATGGGTTTGACCCCTGGTCCGGGAAGATTCCACCTGTTGCGGAGCAACTGAGCCCGGGAGCCTAGAGCCCATGCTTTGCACAGGAGAAGCTGCCACAATGAGAAACCCACACACTGTGACTAGAAAGTAGGCCCTGTTCACCGTGACTAGAGAAAGCCCATGTGCAGCAATGAAGACCCAGTGCAACCAAAAATAAGGAAATTTTAAAAATAAGGAATGGATAAAAATGGACAAAGAAAAGGTCACTGATAGCATTTACCACAGATGGCTAGCTGGTTTCACCGTTGCTAATCCTGTGCCTTTGGCCAGAGCCTTCTCCTGGTGACTGCTAGAGGTATCATTTTCAAATCAGATTACATCACTCTCTTGCTTAAAAATACTTCAGTGGTAATCCATGGCTTTCAGAATACAATTCCAACTCCTGGCTTAGCACCAGGAGTGCGAAGTACAAGGCCCTCAAGATCTGGTCCCCACCTCTCCCTCATGCCATCTGCCCTCTCTCTCCTGCAGACCCCACTGCTCCACCCACTCCTGTACACTCAGGACTCTATGATGCTGTTACAAATCCACACATTTGTGTGCTCATCACTGTCTCTCCAGGGTCTAGTAGTGTGCCTGCCCAGAGGGAGCAGTTGACAGCTATTTGTCTCTGAAAAAGCAGAGACATCACTTTGCTGACAAAGGCCCATATAGTGAAAGCTATGGTTTTTCCAGTGAGACTTGGACCATAAAGAAGGCTGAGTGCTGAAAAATTGATGTTTTAGAACTGTGGTGCCAGGAAAGACTCTTGAGAGTCCCTTAGACAGCAAGGGTATCAAACCACCCAATCCTAAAGGAAAGCAACCCTGAATATTCATTGGAAGGACTGATGCTGACGCTGAAGCTCCAACACTTTGTCCATCTGATGCGAAGAACCAATTCATTGAAAAAGATCCTGATGCTGGGAAAGATTGAAGGCAAAAGGAGAAGAGGGTGGCAGAGGATGAGATGGTTAGATAGCATCACCAACTCAGTGGACATGAATTTGAGCAAACTCTGGGAGATAGGGAAGGAAAGGGAAGTCTGGAGTGTTGCAGTCCATGGGGTTGCAAAGAGTTGGACAAGACTTCATGGTTGAATAACAACAACAGCCTGCTTCAGGGAAGCCTGCCCCCCACTGCCTGACTGTTAAAGTACCTTTGTTTATAACCCTGTCCACCTATAGGGTGAAGGAAGAAATTAACACATCCCCTAGCCTGAGGTTTGCCAGCTAGAAGATATTTGCAAGAATTAAATGATCTTTTTACTTTGTTTCCTCATCTCCCTTCATCTCTGATCCATAAAATAACCTGGCATCCAATCCTTGACAAAATAGTTGTTTTGAGATATTAGTCAGCCATCTTCTAAGTCAGCTGACTTCTCGAATAAAGTCATACTCCTTTCCTCAACAACTCATCTCCTGGATTTATTGGTCTATTGTGCAGTGAGCAGAATGAGCTTGGACTAGATAACAGTATTAGTAAACAAAGGATGTTGCAGCCATTCAGCCACCACATTACAGCTGCCACAAGAGTGAACCCGGAGGGAGCTCAGGATGGAGGCAGGACGCCTGCCACCAGATCATCAGACACTGTAGCCCCCCGGATGGTGCACCCTAAGAAGATGCAAGAAAACAAGAATACTGGCCACTGATAGCTGAGCAGCCAGACTCTTACATCTTCCAATACACAGAAAAGTGCTAAATTCCTTAACTTGGGATATCTGGTTTTCATTAATTATCAATAATCTTTTGATGTTCTGACTACCTGGTCTTCGTTGCAAAAGCTCCTATATATTTCCTGGCTCCCCATTTGTCTCTTTGGAGCAGTTTCTCAGAGTTGCTTGAGATGCTATGTCCTGGGCTGAAATCCTCAATTTCTCCACTGAATAAAACACAACTCTCAACTTAAAATTTTTTTTAAATTTATTTACTTTAAAATTTATTGTTGGCCATGCTTGGTCTCCATTGCTTTATGGGCTTTTCTCTATTTGTGGCAAGTGGGAACTACCCTTCAGATGCTTCTCTTCACAGCGGCTTCTCTCATTGTGCAGCATGGGCTCTAGAGTGCAAAGTCATCCGCAGTTGCAGCACATGGACTCAGTAATTGCAGTCCCAGGCTCTCGAGCATAGCAGTAGTTGTGAAGCATGGGCTTAGTTGCTCCGTGGCATGTGGGATCTTCCTGGATCAGGGATCAAACCTGTGCCTCCTGTGTTGGCAGGCAGATCCTTTCCAGTGAGTCACCAGGGAAGCCCAACTCCCAACTTTTAAATTGTGCTTTTTTTTTTTTTAAAGCCAGCACTCTCCTATTATAGGGGCTTCCCCCATGGCTCCATGGTAAAGAATTTGCCTGCAGTGCTGGAGACTAAAGAGATGAAGGTTCCATCTCTGGGTCAGGACGACCCCCTGAAGAAGGAAGTGGCAACCCACTCGGGTATTCTTGCTGGGGAAAATCCCATGGACAGAGGAGCCTGGCAGGCCATAGTCCAGGGGGTTGCAGAGTCAGACATGACTGAGCAACTGGTCACACACACACGCGCACACACACAGCACGCTGAAGCAGAAATAAATAGTGTTAAGGCAACACAATGTTGCGGTGGTGGATGTTAAGATATTTTAAATGATTCAAAATAATTTTTGAATTTATATAAAAAAATTCTCTTATACCTCTTAAGTCAAATTCCAAATCTAAATCAGTTACTTATACTTTTTTGGCCTCAGGGCATGCAGGATCTTAGGTCCCTGACCAGGCATCAGACCTGGGCCCCCTGCAGTGGAGGGTGGAGTCTTACTGGGCCATAGGGGATGCCAGGGGCGCTGCCTTTCTCTTGCTGGGTGGCATTTCAGAAGATATTTCAAACCTTTTAGGTATCTTATGATGGTACTCATTATCAGAGCATGGGCTTTGTAAAATGTGACTTTCCCATGGCTTTCTTGTCCTTATTTATCTTTTTAGCTTTGGAAAAAAGCAGCTCAGTTACTCTGTGGCATGTGGGGTCTTCCCAGATAAGGGATGGAGCTTGAGTCTCTTGCATGGTCAGGAGCATTCTTTACCACTGAGCCTCCAGAAAAGCCCCGGGTTTCTTTCTTTCTTTCTTTTTTAAAGTTTACTGGCTCCAATAAGTGTGCAGTGCTACTTCACTGTAGTTTTAATTTCTAATTTTCTAGGGATATATGATTTTTGAGTATTTTTGATATATTTATTTACTATCTGTATGTTTTCTTTGGCTAGGTGTTCAGATTTATCCATCCTTAATGAGGTTGTTTGTTCCAGATTTTTTGGTATTGTTTGAGTACAACCCTTTACCAGATATGTATTTTGTAAATGTATTTCTCTTTTTGAGGCTTGTGTTTAGGTTTTCTAAATAAGATCTTTTATAGAGTTTAAATTTTTAATCTTTTAAAGGTTGTTTTATAAATTTTATATCCTTTTTTGGATAGACTTTAGTTTTTTTTGTTAAAATTCATAAGCAAAACTTAGGTACTGTAGACACAGCTTTGCATTTTATCTGTTGAGAAGTTTGAGTGAATTTTGTGTAAGTTGTAAAGCTTCTTTATACTTTCATTTGATTGCATATGGTTTCCAATTATTTATATAAGAATTTTTGGAGATGTCATAGGAAGTCGGTTTCCCTAAGTGAAACTGTGTCCATGAAACATCAACTCTTTTCAGCAGCTGGGAATCACTTTCTGCTTTTTCTATCTTCGAATTTGGCTTGCTTTGAGATGATTCCAGTATCTCATGCTAGTGGAATCACAGAATATTTGTCCTTTTTTGGTCTTGTTTGTTTCACTTAGCATAATGACTATAAGGTTCATCCACATTGTAGCATTGTCAGAATTACCTGCTTTTAAAGGCTGAATCATATTCCACTGTGTGTATACCACAGTTTGTTTATGGAATTGTCTGTCCATGGACACTTGGATTCCTTCCAGTTGTTTGCCAGAATACGAGTGTAGAAATATGAGTTAATTTTTTTCAGCCCATTTTTTCAAACATTTTAGTACGTAACCTGAATTGGAGTTGACATATTGTATGTTAATTCCATTTGCTAGCGTTTGAGGAATTTCTGTCATGTCTTACAGAGTGGCTACACCATTTTCCTGTATCTCTTGTATAGCAGAATATTGTTGAAGTTTTTGCATGTACCCTATTTTGCATATTCATTCACCCACCGAAGGACAGTTGAATGGGTTCTACCTTTGGGCTATTGTGAATAATGTTGCTATGAATATTTGTGTACCATTTGTTGTTTGAACAGCCGTTTTCAGTTCATTGGCATGTATATCCAAGAGTGGAGCTGGTGAAGTAAACAGTACGTGTATTTTTATCTTTCTGAGGACATGCCAAACTATTATACATATAGTCTGTACTATTTTCCATATCCACAAGCAAAGTGTAATGTTTCTGATTTTCTACATTGCTGTTCATATCTTGATCTTGATTATAACCATTTAGTGAATGTGAACAAATATAGCATTGTGGTTTTAATCTGTATTTCTATCATTACAGAAAGGAAATGTATGTCCATTTCCACTGAACATGTAGTGGGGTTACCTCACCTGCTGGCTGTCTCCTGCATCTCTTGTCTGTAGACTTGTGAGGATAGCCAGTCTAACAGGTAGGGTTTGATTTCCCTACTTCAGCCTGGGAACATGGGGTGCAGAGTGGCTGGCCTGAAAGAGGAATCTTTCCTATTTCAGCCTGGGAACCTGGGGCACTGAGTTCACTGCCTGAGATAGGAACTTTCCCCCACATTTCAGCCCAGGAACCTAGCGGAGCCCAGTTCCATGCCTGAAATAGGAACTTTCCCCCCTATTTCAGCCTGGGAAACTGGGTTTCTGAGTTCCTCGCCTCAATTAGGAACTTTCCCCCCTATTTCAGCCTGGGAACCTAGGTAAGCCCAGTTCCCCATATGGAATAGGAACTTATCCCCCACCTGGGG